>NW_027954284.1:0-12471 GCF_054177405.1 Leptonychotes weddellii
GGGGGAGTGGGAGAGGAAGAAGCAGGCTTCCTGCTGAGCAGGGAGCCAGACGTGGGGCTCGATCCCAGGACCTGAGCCGAAGGCAGACGCTTAACGACTGAGCCACCCAGATGCCCCCCTCTACCAACTTTTTAGAAGAGTTTTCTTGACTCTTAGTCAAGCCTGTTATCTCTTTTATTGAAGTACTAGCAACAAGCTTCCCTCTTCCCTCAACCATTCTATTTTGTACCAAGTGAGGAATCCAAATTATATCTAAGCTAAGGATAAATAAACTCCACTACTTCTAACATATTTTATTGTTACTTATTTATGTATCTTTGAAAAGAGAATGAAATTCTTTTTGAGATATGGCCAGGTATAAATTTTTTAAAGAGTGACTAAGTGGAAAAGGCTTCTATGTATAAGTGACTTTCAGCTTTCATTTTTTTTTTCTGCTGACAAGATTCTTCAGGAAAGCCAATAATGATTATGTTGACTAAGTATAATACTATGTTCTCGAGACTGGTATGTTTCTTAAAACCTTTTTTCTTATAATTTTTTTTATACCTCCCAGAAGATATTTCAAATTTTATAGTAAAAATAAAGATTACAAATAGGGTGCCTGGGAGGCTCAGTTGGTTCGGCGACTGCCTTCGGCTCAGGTCATGATTCCGGAGTCCCAGGATTGAGTCCCACATTGGGCTCTCTGCTCAGCGGGGAGTCGGCTTCTCCCTCTGACCTTACCCCTCTTGTGCTCTCTCTCTCTCTCAAATAAATAAAATCTTTAAAAAAAAAAATTACAAATAATAAAAAATAATCTTATAAGCAAGTTTTCAAGAACAGCAACTCTGGGGCGCCTAGCTGGCTCAGTTGGTTAAGTGTCTGCCTTCGGCTGGGGTCATGATCCAGGGTCCTGGGATCAAGCCCCGCACTGGGCTCCCTAGCGGGGAGCCTGCTTCTCCCTCTCTCTCTGGCCTGCTACTCCCCCTGCTTGTGCGCTCTCTCTGTGTCAAATAAATAAATAAAACCTTAAAAAATGAAAAAAAAAAGAATAGCAGCTGAGGGGAATTTATTACTCTTTCTCTTAAAACTCAAAGCACTTTTTTAGTCCTCAATTAAGGAAATTTCTAACCAGGTAACCTACTTAAAATCATTATAAATTTTGAGATACTAATGTGAAAAAAAAGACATGCTTAGCTGTGAATTTGACTAGCAGAGGTCTACATTCCTTTACCAAAACCCTTCAGGCCAGATGTGTTCTAGAATTTATTACTGAAGTGTATATACTACGTATTAGGTAACACCTCATCCACCTCAAACTGTGGCAGGAACAAAATCAAACAAAGTATATGACTTTTCTGTAAGTGGGATAAAGACTATAAATAGCTTTGTGTCACTTCAGATAAGGTTCCTGCCATCAATTAGTTAACAAAAACCTTTTGATTATCAGAATTTCGGGACTTGAGAATTGTAAACTGAAAAGGAGGAATAATAACCATCACAAGTATTTGTCAAGTACGCTATGTACCAGTTTTAAGTATTTAAGTGTATGAACTCATTTACTCCTCACAATGATCCTGAGTAGGTATTACTTTCCCCATGTTACAGAAGAGACAAATCGGGTACAAAGGGGTTAAGAAACTTGGCCAACATCCTAATAATAGCAGTGGAGACCCTAAGATTTGAATCTAAGGAGTCTCACTCTAGAGCAGCTTCTCCTGATCACCGAACTACACACTATAAAGCTGCTCCACAGAGTGGGGAGAGAAAATCAGGTAGAGAGATAATGTCAGGGTTGACAATCTCAGGATACTACCAGGTCCCCTCCCAAACCCAAGGTAGACATCAGTAACTTTGCCTCAGTGTTAGAAAAGAATTCACGTAAGTAACTTAGGCTCTAGGCAGCCATGACAAAACTATGTGAACCAGTAAGCAGGATGCAAAATATCTGCCAGTCCAATTTCATACTAAGAAAATCAAAACACTAAACAAAATCAAGTGTCCTTGTTTTGCCACTAATTAAACAAATGTCACTATAACATAAGCTCCACAAAATTACGGATATTTCTCTTGATCACTGATGATGTATTCCTATTACCCAGGATAGTACATGGCATAAGTAAAAACTCAATAAATATTTCTTGCTGAAAAAATGAAGTCATAATTACAGTTTCTCAGTTTCCTCAGTTGTAAAATATTGGAATGACCATATGTATATAATTTCTAGCTAAATCTCAAACCTGGAAGTATCTAATTCATCTACAGTAAATGACAATACTTTAAAAAAAAATGTTGAGACATTTTATATATGCATAAAGAACTCACTTCAGTTAAACAAGTGTTTGTGATTCCAGAAATTCTGTTCATCTAGTCTATGCTAATTCAGTACATTAATGATCAAAATTAAGAAAATACTTAAGACATTTAAAACTGAGTATGAGGGGCTCCTGGGTGGCTCAGTCAGTTAAGCATCTGACTCTTGATTTTGGCTCAGGTTGAGATCGAGCCCCAAGTTGGGCACCATGCTCAGGGCGGAATCTGCTTTTCCCTCTCCCTCTGCTCCTCCCCTCACTCACTCCACAAAATAGGAGGTCTCCAATTTGGCCCACTTTGTGACCAAAGTCCTTGGTATGGGCAAGATAGTCAGAACCCCTATTTACAGGTGGTGGGTCAAAAGCACAGATGACATCTGCACTGGCAATTAGCACCCAAAGGGGGAGGAAAGGGGAGTGGAGTGTGTCTTGTAGGACTGAGCCCTTAAATCTGTGGGATCTGATGCTATCTTCAGGTAGATACTATCAGAATTGAGTAAAATTGCAGGACACCCAGCTGGTATCACAGAAATGCTTAATGTTCAGAAAACCCCCACATTTGGGACGCCTGGGTGGTTTAGTCTGTTAAGCGTCTGCCTTCTGCATTGGGCTCCTTGCTCAGCGGGAAGCCTACTTCTCCCTCTGCCTGCTGCTCCCCCTGCACGCTGACAAGTAAATAAATAAACTCTTAAAAAACACACACACACACACATTTGGTGTCTGAAATGAAGTACAGCTGACACACAAACAACAGTGGTTTGAGCTGTATGGGCCCACTTATACACAGATTTTTTTGATAAATATAATACAGTATTGTTAAATGAACTTTCTTTTCCTTATGATTTTTTTTTAAAAGATTTTATTTATTTATTTGACAGAAAGAGACACAGCGAGAGAGGGAACACAAGCAGGGGGAGAAGGAGAAGCAGGCTTCCCGTGGAGCAGGGAGCCCAAGGCGGGGCTCGACCCCAGGACCCTAGGACCATGACCTGAGCCGAAGGCAGATGCTTAACGACTGAGCCACCCAGGCGCCCCTCTTTTCCTTATGATTGTAACATTTTCTTTTCTCTAGCTTACTTTATTGTAACAATACAGTATGTATATAATACATACAACATTGTTAACTATTTATGTTATCCATAAGGCTTCCCTTCAACAGTAGGTTATTAGTAGTGAAGTTTTGGGGCAGTCAAAAGTTAAATGAGGACTTTTTTTTTTTTTTAATTTTATTTATTTGAGAGAGAGAATGAGATAGAGAGCATGAGAGGGGGGAGGGTCAGAGAGAGAGGCAGACTCCCTGCTGAGCAGGGAGCCCGACGTGGGACTCAATCCCGGGACTCCAGGATCATGACCCGAGCCGAAGGCAGTCGCTTAACCAACTGAGCCACCCAGGCGCCCAAATGAGGACTTTCACTGTGCAGGGATCAGCACCTCCTAACCCCTGCAAGGTTCAAGAGTCAACTGTACTGATAAACTATGGATAGCACAGGAGATACACAGAGATGAGTTTTTCCTCACAGAGGCAATCTCAGATTTTGCTTAGAGATGATGTGCATTTGGCCAAACACCTTCAAGAATCCAAGCATTTATCAGGAATCTGAAAATTACATAGTAGCTATACATAATATATTTGCAAATAAGATGAGTACCTAATCTAAAAGGTTAATAAACCTTTTACCTAATACCATTATTCCTGTATTTCTTTTACTTTCTGTACTATGCAGAAAGTAAATTCTTTGAAAACATAGGCCACACTGTTACATCCCTCCAATACCACCCTAGCATCTTGCAAATTGCATTTTCCATTCTGTATAATGCAGTGCCAGCTAAATAAGTGTCGAATAAATTAATGTTTCTCTGAGTCTAAGAAATAAACAAAAAAAGTACCATTCACTCTGGCTCACACATACTTTAATGTAACTGAGATACACAGCCCCACTACTAAATCAAAGGTATCAATGATTTTTTTTTCAGGAGTAAACTATGCTAATTCATTTGAATTTGTTAACAAATACTCAAGTCAGAGGGGGAAAATGCTGAATTTTAACACTCTCACACATTCTCTCTCTCTCTCACACGCATGCGTGCGCATAGCTTACACTGTGTAGTGTTTCTCAAATCCACAAAGCTGCTCTAGCCATTAATTTTTCTATGTTGTTTATGCCAATTCCTACATTTAATGAGTTATGGATATTTTTGCTAGTACAACATATTTTCAGTTATTTACTCTTAGTTTTACCAAATACATTTACTAAACAAATATACACAATACAAAGTACAAATTTGCTGAGCCACAGTAAAACAAAATTAAAGCATATAAATGGTTATAAAACCACAAAACTGGGATAGAATATAAATTTTCTCTTTTTAAATGTCTAGACTCTGAAGAGTAAGATTAATAAAGGAAATGAATCCTGTGCAATTAGACTTAATGATGACAATAATGATAAGCTATACCAAGAAACAGAAATAAAGCCCAGAGAATATAAGAGCATCTATGTCATTCCAATTCAGAAATGTGGACCTGAGACAGGACAAGAAACTACAAATTTAGGAAAGAGACTCCTGTACGTATTTCAAAAAAAAGAAAGGGCGCCTGGGTGGCTCAGTCGTTAAGCATCTGCCTTCGGCTCAGGTCATGATCCCAGGGTCCTGGGATCAAGTCCCACATCGGGCTCCCTGCTCGGCAGGAAGCCTGCTTCTCCCTCTCCCACTCCCCCTGCTTGTGTTCCTGCTCTCGCTGTCTCTCTGTCAAATAAATAAATAAAATCTTTAAAAAAAAAAAAAAAGAAAAATCCTGGCTCAACGATCCAAGGAGCTAAACAGAGGTAATGTGACAGCAAACCAGAGTGTTAGGGTACTCTACTAGAATCTTTAAGGGTACTAAGACTCTTAAGAGATAGCACAAACTTGGTATTTTTTAAGCGGGGGGGCGGGGGGGGGAGGAGGGGCACGGACGACACACCTTCCTTAACCTGTAAGTTATAAGAAAAGTGCCAGAAAATGTGACCATAACTGTCAGCCTAAAACGGACACTGCACAGGAGATTCCATCTGTGACAATACTAGAAAAGGAAGTAATTGGGATTAAGATAATTACGACTTAGTCTACCTCAAATAATATAAGAAAGAGAATACACTAACCAGCTACTTTGGGATTAAGTTAGCTGTATTCCTAGGCTCTATTTTCATCAGCCTATGACCAGATATAATCATATTGGATGGCTTTGTTAAACAAGGAAGCCATTAGACTGAGTTGGCTTTAATGCCTTAGTAGCCTACATAAGCAAACCAAAACCTAAACCTGTAATGCCTAAAGGTTAAGAAATCCAAACCCAGGAACAACCAATCACGAACAGCCAACTAGGCTTTCCCAAATAATGCCACCTCCTTGTTAAATGGACGTGAATTGGAGCTGAATCCTGTCTGCGGAGCCATCGTAACAATTTCTGGTTTGCTGGTGCTCAATTTGAATTGATCTTTGTACAAATAAACCCAAAAATTTAACAGCCCACAGTTATATTGAAGGTAAGGTGAAGGAGGGCAAGGAGGAAACCTCCTTCTCCTCCATTACATTTGAAGCTGCCTGAACAAAAGAACTTGTGTTCACTTTTATATCATCCAGAGTGCCCTACACATACTAGAAATTTGTTTAAATATTGGTACTGCTGCTTATTCTTGCAACAATTATTTACAGAGTGCTTCCTATGGTTTTAGGGATACAGTGATGCACAAAAGGCCAATACAATCCTACTCTCAAACAGCTTATAACCTACTATAGGAGAGACAGTAAACAGATCAGGCCTGTGCAATGCAGCTCAATAAATATTATGATAAAGGAAGTTCACCACATAGGAGGAGGACCTAATTTATACTTGCAGGCTCAGATGGTTTCCCAGAGGAAATAACAGCTAAATTCTAAATTGAAGAGAAAACAGTTCAAACAGGAGAGGAACTGTTCCATGCAGAGAGAACAGCATGCGTGAAGGCCTGAGGGGAAAGAGGACACACTAACTTTACCAGAATTTAAAGGAACAAAGCATGACCGGAACTTTTTATGTCTCCGGGAAGAGTGGTAGAAGAGAGGAAGAAGAAGAGATACCAGGGAGATAAAGCTGGAAGCCATGTCATAAAAAGGCTTATTAGAAAAAGGCTTATTAGCCATGTCACTAAAAAGCCTTATGTATCTGAATGTATCAGTACACATTATATATAGTATAATATATATAATATAAAAAAAGTTACGAAGATCTCTTAAATATTCTCCAAAACAACAGCAGAGATAATAGTATAGAAAAAGCTCAAGAGCAACAAATGACCTGATATAAAAATGGGCCAATCTGAATAGACCAAAATGATACACAAATGGCCAACAACCATATGAAAAGATGGTCAACATCACTGATCATTAAAGAAATGTAAGCCAAGCTACAATAACCTCAGAACTGTTAGAATGACTACTTAAAAAAAAAAAAAAAAAAAAAAGACAGGGGGGAAGTAAAGAAAGAAAGAAAAAGAAAAAAAATAAGTGTTGACAAAGATATAGAGAAATTGAAACTTGTCCCCTGTATCCATCACCTAGCTTCCAAAGAATATCAAATTTGATTATCTTCTTTCCCCTCACCTCCCCTCTACCCTTTCCCCTTCTCCCTCCTCCAGTGATATATTTTAAAGCAATTTCCAGATAGCTTATTTCACCCATAAATACTTTTGTGTACTTTGGTAACAAATGAGGGTATTTCATTTATATGAACAAAATGCCATTACCACACCTAATAAAATTAACAATGATTCTTTTTATTATCAAATAGCCAATCCAGGGGTGCCTGGGTGGCTCAGTTGGTTAAGTGTCTGACTCTTAATTTTGGCTCAGGTCATGATCTCAGGGTCATGAGACTGAGCCCCACACTGGGCTCCCCACTCAGCACAGTCTGCTTGAGATTCTCTTCCTCTGTCCCTCCACCCACTCTCTCTCTCTCTCAAATAAATACATCTTTAACAAAAAATAGCCAATCCATATTCATATTCCCCAAGTGTCTCATCAACATATTTTTCAGATTTTTAAAATCGTATCAGGTGGTTATGTCTCTGAAGGGTAAAGAACCTTGGGGAACCTGGGTGGCGCAGTCGGATAAGCATCTGCCTTCTGCTCAGGTCATGATCTCGGGGTCCTGGGATTGAGCCCCACACAGGGCTCCCTGCTCAGCGGGGAGTCTGCTTCTCCCTCTCCCTCTGCCCCTTCCCCTGGCTTGTGCTCTCTCTCAAATAAATAAAATCTTTTAAAGGGGGGGGGCAGTGAATAATCTAACTGCGTGGAGAATTTTAAGTGAAAAAAAAGGAACATAGGAATAGAAAATATAATGCCGAGGGAAAAAAAAGACACCAAAGAGTACTTACTGTAAAACTGCAATGTTAAAATATAAAATAGGTAAAAGTAATCTGTGATGATGAAAGTCAGATTAGTAGTTACTTCTGGTTGGGAGTGTTGACAAAGTAAAAAAAAAAAATAGACACATCTGGGGCACTGGTAATATTCTCCATCTTGAGTGGTTGTTACATTGGTGTGTAAGTTTGTAAAAATTCATCAAATTGTATATTTAAGATCACTATATTAAATGGATGTTATACTTCAAGTTCAGGGAAAATATACTAAAATATCACTCATCTTTTTGAGTATTTATGTTTTTATATAAAAGTATCACCTACCAATACATATCCTAACACCAAAATATTAATATGGTTATCTCTAGATGGTGAGGTAAGTCATTTGCATTTTCTTTTCTAAGCTTTTCTACAGTCTCCCCACAATTAAAACATTTTAAAATTAAGAATATTGCTATTGGGGCGCCTGGGGGGCTCAGTCAGTTGGGCATCTGCCTTCGGCTCAGGTCATAATCCCAGGGTCCTGGGATTGAGCCCTGTGCATTAGGCTCCCTGCTCAGCAGGGGGTCTGCTTCTCCCCCACCCCCAGCTTTTACTCTCTCTCGCGCGCGCTCTCAAATAAATAAAACAAAACAAAACAAAGAATATTGCTATCAATCTAAACATTCCCTCTAAAACATTCATTTATCTTCTCCTCACATTGATAAAAATATACATAATTTTTTTCTCCCACACAATTTGTCTTCCTACTCCACACTGCAGGTTTTAAACAGCTCTGTTACTAGTCAAAACAAATGAGTATTAAAATCCAAGTTTTGGTCCCTGGCTAGAGAGAAATATAGAGCTTACAGTATACTTAGGATGCTCAATGTACTGGTCTAAGCACTGGGGATATATATATATACACACACACCCTGTTTTCAACTTAGATGCCAGTACATTCCTGCCTGACAAAAGTCAGATCATGTCACTCTTCTGTTCAAAACTCTGCAATGGCTGCCCATCTCACTCAGAAAAGCCTGAGTCCTTACCATGGCCAAGAGTCTTAATAGTCTAGTCCTTTTTTTATTTTTAACATCTCAGCTCTCCCTTCCTACCACTCTCCCCTACACTTCACTCTACCTCAACCATATTGATCACCCTTACTAGTTTCTGAACACATCTAGCACCTACTTTTCTTGGGGCCTTGGTCGCAGTGGCAGTGAGTTCTTCCACCACATAACTAACTCCCCCTTACCACATCTTTGCTCATATGTAGTCTTCTCAATGAGACCTATCCTAACTCTCCTTTCAAAAAGCACAAGCTGGGGGCGCCTGGGTGGCTCAGTCGTTAAGCGTCTGCCTTCGGCCCAGGTCATGATCCCGGGGTCCTGGGATCGAGTCCCACATCGGGCTCCCTGCTCCGCGGGAAGCCTGCTTCTCCCTCTCCCACTCCCCCTGCTTGTATTCCCTCTCTCGCTGTGTCTCTCTGTCAAATAAATAAAATCTTTAAAAAAAAAAAAAAAAAAAAAAAGCACAAGCTGTTCCACATCCCTGTATACCCCCATCCCTTACTCTCTTTTTCTTCTTACAATACTTACAACTTTCTAACAATACTTTTTCATTTATTCACATAATTTCACAATAACTTATTTATAGGTTATCACTTCTCTCCTCCCACCCTCAGGCCAAACAGAAACTAAATTCTGTGAAAGCAGGGATATTTGAATGTTTAGTTCTAGGTTATATCCCAAGCAATTTTTTTTTTTTTTTTAATTTCCTTAAGTAATCTCTACACCCAATGTGGGGCTCAAACTCACAACCAGAGATCAAGAGTCCCACGCCTTTCCAAATGAGCCAACCAGGTGCCACTATCCCAAGCATTTAGAAGGTGTCTGGCAACTAGCAGGTAAGGAATGGAGGGAAGAAAGAAGAAAAAAGAAAAGACCTGTGGAAGGTTTAATGACATACCCAGATGGGTGATAATTAGAAGGAAAATTACAATGGCAAATGATGTTTTATTGAAATTATAAATGAAAATTAGTGAAATATCTTCTCAAGGGTAAGGACTCACTCAGTAAAACTTCTACTGGTATTCAGCACAATTCATCATATTTAGTTTTATACACATTTATATTCCCCTATTACAAAGTGTGTAAACTGTAGGGGTGCCTGGGGTGGCGGTGGGTTAAGTGGCCGACTCCTGACTTTGGCTCAGGTCATGATCTGGGATGGAGCCCCACATGGGGCTCCCCACTCATTCTCTTCCTCTGCTTCTTCCCCCACTCATGCTCTCTCAAATAAATAAATCTATCTTAAAAAGAAAAAGCAGCAGCTATATGAAGGGTACACTGATGTGCTACCCTGATTCCCCTTCAGAAGTGAATAATTTCGGGGCACCTGAGTGGCTCAGTCGTTAAGTGTCTGCCTTCGGCTTGGGTCATAATCCCGGGGTCCTGGGATCGAGCCCCGCATCGGGCTCCCTCTCCCACTCCCCCTGCTTGTGTTCCCTCTCTCGCTGTGTCTCTCTCTGTCAAATAAATAAAATCTTTAAAAAAAAAAAGAAGTGAATAATTTCTGGGGCGCCTGGGTGGCTCAGTCAGTTTCAGTTAAGTATTCGCTTTCAGCTCAGATCATGATCCCAGGGTCCTGGGATCGAGCCCTACAGCATCGTGCTCCCTGCTCAGTGGGGAGTCTGCCTCTCTCTCTCCTTCTGTCCCTCCCCGGCTTGTGCACTTTCTCTCAGATAAATAAAAATTAAAAAAAAAAAAGTGAACAATTTCTTGTACAGCTGCTGGAAGTGTTACTGGAAAACAGTCTTCACCTGTCATGGCCTTTTCAGGAATTGCCTCAGCTAAAGACAGCTGCCTGCCCAAGTGGACTCCATCAAGTAACTGATTAAAACAGGGGCATAGAGGTGCCTGGGTGGCTCAGTTGGTTGAGCAGCTGCCTTCGGCTCAGGTCATGATCCCAGGGTCCTGCGATCGAGCACCACATTGGGCTCCCTGATCCACAGGGAGCCTGTTTCTCCTCTCCCTCTGTCTGCAGCTCCCCTAGCTTGTGCACTCTATCTCACTCTGTCAAATAAAAATTTTAAAAAATTAAAAACAGGGGAAAAAAATCTTTAAAAAAAAAAAAAAAAGGGCACCTGAGTGGCTCAGTTGGTTAAGCGACTGCCTTCGGCTCCGGTCATGATCCTGGAGTCCCGGGATCGAGTCCCACATCGGGCTCCCTGCTCAGCAGGGACTCTGCTTCTCCCTCTGACCCTCCTCCCTCTCATGCTCTCTGTCTCTCATTCTCTCTCTCGCAAATAAAAAAATCTTTAAAAAAACAAAAAAACAAAAACAAAAACAGGGGCATAAGGGTGCAGCACCTTCCCACAACTCGGGACAACTCTGAGAGTTATTCCAGCTTCAGAGTTCCCATGGAGTCAACTGTGGCTTTTGCTGATAGTACATTACAGCCCAACTTTTCCCTTCCATTTCCTTTCCATTCTTTCTACAGATGTTGATCCTAAAAACATCCCCTAATAGACTTCTGCATGCAAATCACCATCTGCTTCCCCAGGGAAACTAACTTAACAGCCACTGGTGATGGGAATGGTCCAAGAAAGCAGGCTCTACAGTGAAGTTTTGGAGTTGGATCACCTAGCTGCCCAGCTTCAGAGAAACCCATCACTGGTGATGAGCAGAACAGGGAGCCTCTTGCACAAAGTGGCAGTCAACAGTTAAAACTTTCACTGTTGGTAAACTGGGTAGTTTTCCAGTGAAAGGGAATACAGACGTTGGCCAACCTTTTTTTTTTTTTTTAAAGATTTTTATTTATTGAGAGAGAGAGAGAATGAGAGAGAAAGAGCATGAGAGGGAGGAGGGTCAGAGGGAGAAGCAGACTCCCTACTGAGCAGGGAGCCCGATTTGGGACTCAATTCTGGGACTCCAGGATCATGATGTGAACAGAAGGCAGTCGCTTAACCAACTGAGCCACCCAGGCGCCCTGGCCAACCTTCTTTAAAGGACTAGATACGGTTTTCTATTTTTATTTGTTGTTTTCATTTTTTAACTTTTTAAAAATGGGGTATAACAAAAACAGGTAGGCCCAGAACTGGATTTGACCTGCAAGCCATGGTTTGACAAACCCTGCACTGTAAGGTACAACGTATTAGGCATTTAAGAAATATAAGGAAAACAGTAATTATAAGGATCACGAAATTAGGTTGCTGTTACTAAAGGCAATTAACCCTCTGGAAAAAATGTAACAAGAGGTCAAAGTGAGTAATGGGGAATTAAAGGCTAAATATGAAAACTAGAAGGTTCTTTGGTAGCATAAAAAGTCACTCATCTGTAGCAGCAAAAGGTCACAGAAGGTTAAGGGCAGGACCAGGTCTTAATCATGAGTAGCAGAGCTCCAAAGAAAGTTAAACTCTCAGAACAGGTCGGCTTTATCAAGGTTCAGGAATGAACAGGAAAAGAGAAAGAATTGGAACCCTGAAAGAACACAATGGGGATATGGGTTGATTAACCTGAAAATCCTCAACCCTCAGGTCCCCTTGAGCCCCCTGAGCTTGGAGAAGGAACCTACACATCCTAAGTGCTAGTGTTACTCTTTTTTTTTTTTTGACCAATTTTTTATTTTTTTTTATTCTTATGTTAATCCCCATACATTACATCATTAGTTTTAGATGAAGTGTTCCATGATTCATTGTTTGTGCATAACACCCAGTGCTCCATGCAGAATGTGCCCTCCTCAATACCCACCACCAGGCTAACCCATCCTCCCACCCCCCTCCCCTCTAGAACCCTGTTTGTTTTTCAGAGTCCATC
>NW_027954285.1:0-1214 GCF_054177405.1 Leptonychotes weddellii
AGAGGAATATTGAAAAAGAAAAGCAAAGCTGGTGGCATCACAATTCCAGACTTCAAGCTCTATCACACAGCTGTCATCATCAAGACAGTATGGTACTGGCACAAAAACAGACACATAGATCAATGGAACAGAATAGAGAGCCCAGAAATGGACCCTCAACTCTATGGTCAACTAATCTTTGACAAAGCAGGTAAGAATGTCCAATGGAAAAAAGACAAGTCTCTTCAACAAATGGTTTTGGGAAAATTGGACAGCCACATGCAGAAGAATGAATCTGGACCATTTCCTTACACCACACACAAAAATAGACTCAAAATGGTTGAAAGACCTAAATGTGAGACAGGAGTCCATCCAAATCCTAATGGAGAACACAGGCAGCAACCTCTTCGACCTCAGCCACAGCAACTTCTTCCTAAAAACATCGCCAAAAGCAAAGGAATCAAGGGTAAAAATGAACTATTGGGACTTCAAGATGAAAAGTTTTTGCACAGAAAAAGAAACAGTCAACAAAACCAAAAGACAACCGACAGAATGGGAGAACATATTTGCAAATGACATATCAGATAAAGGGCTAGTATCCAAAATCTATAAGGAACTGATCAAACTCAACACCCAAAGAACAAATGATCCAATCAAGAAATGGGCAGAAGACATGAACAGACATTTTTCCAAAGAAGTTTCTATTTTCCAAATGGCCAAAAGACACATGAAACAGTGCTCAACATCGCTCAGTATCAGGGAAATCCAAATCAAAACCTCAATGAAATACCACCTCACACCAGCCAGAATAGCTAAAATTAACAAGTCAGGAAACGACAGATGTTGGCGGGGATGCAGAAAAAGGGGAATCCTCCTACACTGTTGGTGGGAATGCAAGCTGGTGCAGCCACTCTGCAAAACAGTATGGAGGTTCCTCACAAAGTTGAAAATAGAGCTACCATACGACCCAGCAATTGCACTACTGGGTATTTACCCAAAGATACAAATGTAGGGATCCGAAGGGGTATGTGCACCCCAATGTTTATAGCAGCAATGTCCACAATAGCCAAACTATGGAAAGAGCCAAGATGTCCATCGACAGATGAATGGATAAAGAAAATGTGATATATATATATACACACACACACACACACACACACACACACACACACACAATGGAATATTATACAGCCATCAAAAGGGATGGAATCTTGCCATTTGCAACGACATGGATG
>NW_027954286.1:0-213 GCF_054177405.1 Leptonychotes weddellii
GGAGGGAAGGGGGAGGGGGGAGAGAATGGAAAGGGGGGACTGGTTCGGTCAGGGCGCTCTGCCTCAATGATCCCCTGTGGCGTGAATGCGGAGAACTTAGAGCTCACCTGATGCTCTCGCTGACATGCTCTCGGTAATATGATAGCAGGTGGCCTCACTCCAGGAAGAGACTTTGGTGTCCCTGAAAATGGCTTCCCTCGCCCTCCCCCTTCA
>NW_027954287.1:0-213 GCF_054177405.1 Leptonychotes weddellii
AGAAAATGTGTCAGGGGCGCCTGGGTGGCTCAGTCGTTAAGCGTCTGCCTTCGGCTCAGGTCATGATCCCAGGGTCCTGGGATCGAGCCCCACATCGGGCTCCCTGCTCGGCGGGAAGCCTGCTTCTCCCTCTCCCACTCCCCCTGCTTGTGTTCCTGCTCTCGCTATCTCTCTCTCTGTCAAATAAATAAATAAAATCTTTAAAAAAAAAAA
>NW_027954288.1:0-213 GCF_054177405.1 Leptonychotes weddellii
TTTTTGTTAAGGAAAGTCAGGTTGTTTGTTGGGTATGTCATATGGTAATGAAATGAGTCAAATAATTTTAAAGTAGCAAAGTTGGTTTACCTCATGGTTTTCGGGTATACATTTGGGAGAAGGGGTCACTTCTGCAGGGGGAGAAAGATGGTAGCAAATAAGAATGCAGAATTTGTATTATTACCTATTGCTACATAAAAAAAATTTTTTTTT
>NW_027954289.1:0-213 GCF_054177405.1 Leptonychotes weddellii
GATATCTGAATATGGTATATCTCTGCATTCATTTAGCTATTTTATTTTTTTCATCGATGTTTTGTAGTTTTCAGCATGCATATCTTAAACATTTTTGTAGATTTATATCTAATCCATGTTTTCAGGTGATATTATAAATTATACTTAAAAGGTTTATAATTTTCAGGGTTCCTGGGTGGTGTAGTCAGTTGATTGTCTAACTCTTGATTTCGG
>NW_027954290.1:0-213 GCF_054177405.1 Leptonychotes weddellii
GAGTCCATAGTCTCTCATGGTTCATCTCCCCCCCCCATTTCCCCCACTTCATTTTTCCCTTCCTTCTATCTTCTTTTTTTAACATATAATGTATTATTTGTTTCAGAGGTACAGATCTATGATTCAACAGTCTTACACAATTCACAGTGCTCACCATAGCACATACCCTCCCCAATGTCCATCACCCAGCCACCCCCAACCCCCCCCCCCCCC
>NW_027954291.1:0-213 GCF_054177405.1 Leptonychotes weddellii
TGACTTAATCCCACTTGTTTATTTTGGCTTTTGTTGCTTTTACTTTTGGGGTCATATTATAAAAATCATTGCCAGCTTGCATTCCCACCAACAGTGTAGGAGGGTTCCCCTTTCTCCGCATCCCCGCCAACATCTGTCGTTTCCTGACTTGTAAATTCTAGCCATTCTGATTGGTGTGAGGTGGTATCTCATTGAGGTTTTGATTTGGATTTC
>NW_027954292.1:0-213 GCF_054177405.1 Leptonychotes weddellii
TCAGGTGAATTAAAAACAAGCTCTTTGTGGGGTACATGCACCCTGATGTTTATAGCAGCAATGTCCACAATAGCCAAACTGTGGAAAGAGCCAAGATGTCCATCGACAGATGAATGGATAAAGAAGATGTGGTGTATATATATATATACAATGGAATATTATGCAGCCATCAAAAGGAATGAGATCTTGCCATTTGCAACGACGTGGATGGAA
>NW_027954293.1:0-213 GCF_054177405.1 Leptonychotes weddellii
TAATTTTAGGGGGTGTCTCAAGTAGACTTTCCAGGCAAAGATTTGGATTCAAATTCAGGTTCTACTGTTTACTAGCTGCTGAGTTAAAAATCCATATTTTCTTCCCCAGTTGTTTTGTGTGTAAAACTGATATAAAAATAGATCCCTCCATATGATTATTATAAGATGCAAATGCAATCACATATGTAAAATATTTAGCGAAATGAATATGAT
>NW_027954294.1:0-213 GCF_054177405.1 Leptonychotes weddellii
ACTTGTTAATTTTAGCCATTCTGACTGGTGTGAGGTGATATCTCATTGAGGTTTTGATTTGGATTTCCCTGATGCCGAGCGATGTTGAGCAATTTTTCATGTGAGCAGAACATACTCTTGAGAATCGATGGGAGAATGAATGTACAACCTGATCTTTCCCATATTCAGTGTTACTAAAGGATAATAATTTTCATGAATATAATGAGAAAAAAA
>NW_027954295.1:0-213 GCF_054177405.1 Leptonychotes weddellii
TATTTGCATTGCCTTTTTAAATTGTTATTGCTGATATGAAGAAAATTTATAGATATCATATATTAATCTTATATTTGGATACGTTATTGAACTTATTAACTGAAAGAGTCTTTTAGTTATTTCCCTTTTATGTCAAATTAATCAAACATCTCATCTGTAAAAGTGATACCTTTATCTTTTATTTATTTTTCTTTTTTTTTTTTAATTTTTTTT
>NW_027954296.1:0-1214 GCF_054177405.1 Leptonychotes weddellii
TTTGGGGTGGAGTCTTTTGGGTTTTCCACATAAAGTATCAAATCATCTGCAAAGAGTGAGAGTTTGACTTCTTTGCCAATTCGGATGTCTTTTATTTCTTTTTGTTGCCTGATTGTTGAGGCTAGGACTTCTAGTACTATGTTGAATAGCAGTGGTGATAGTGGACATCCCTGCCGCGTTCCTGACCTTAGGGGGAAAGCTCTCAGTTTTTCCCCATTGAGAATGATATTTGCTGTGGGTTTTTCATAGATGGCTTTTATGATATTGAGGTATGTACCCTCTATCCCTATACTCTGAAGAGTTTTAATCAAGAAAGGATGCTGTATTTAGTCAAATGCTTTTTCTACATCTATTGAGAGGATCATATGGTTCTTGTTCTTTCTTTTATTAATGTAGTGTATAGCATTGATTGATCTTCGGATGTTGAACCAACCTTGCAACCCAGGAATAAATCCCACTTGGTGGTGGTGAATAATCCTTTTAATTAATTAGTAGCTAATATTTTGGTGAGAATTTTTGCATCCATGTCCATCAGGGATAACGGTCTGTAATTCTCCTTTTTGATGCGGTCTTTGTCTGGTTTTGGGATCAAGGTAATGCTGGCCTCATAAAATGAGTTTTGAAATTTTCCTTCCATTTCTATTTTTTGGAACAGTTTCAGAAGAATAAGTATTAATTCTTCTTAAAATGTTTGGTAGAATTTCTCTGGGAAGCCATCTGACCCTGGGCTCTTGTTGGGAGATTTTTGATTACTGCTTCAATTCCCTTGCTGGTTATGGGTCTGTTCAGGTTTTCTATTTCTTCCTGGTTCAGTTTTGGTAGTTTATATGTCTCTAGGAATGCATCCATTTCTTCCAGATTGTCTAATTTGTTGGCATATAGCTGCTCATCATATGTTCTTTAATTGTTTGTATTTCTTCAGTGTTGGCTGTGATCTCCTCTTTCATTCATGATTTTATTTATTTGGGTCTTTCTCTTTTCTTTTTGATAAGTCTGGCCAGGGGTTTATCAGTCTTATTAATTCTTTCAAAGAACCAGCTCCTAGTTTTGTTGATCTGTTCTACTGTTCTTTTGGTTTCTATTTCATTGATTTCTGCTCTGATCTTTATGATTTCTCTTCTCCTTCTGGATTTAGGCTTTATTTGCTGTTCTTTCTCCAGCTCCTTTAGGTGTAGGGTTAGGTTGTTTATTTGAGACCTTTCTTGTTTCTTGAG
>NW_027954297.1:0-213 GCF_054177405.1 Leptonychotes weddellii
CAAAATGGGCAGAAATGGACTGACTATGTGGCCACCTGGGCAATAAGAAGAAACCTTGTTTGGTTGCTCTTTTCTAACCTTACTGCTGACAATCTTTCTAAGAAATACCAATTCACTTTTCTTTCAGTGTATGTATGAACGTTTCTGTGAATTTTGAGGAATTTGGGAGAAGACAGAATGATTCTGAATATCAGTGATCATAAAACAGATCCA
>NW_027954298.1:0-213 GCF_054177405.1 Leptonychotes weddellii
TTTTTTTATTTTTATTTTTATTTTTTTATTCTTATGTTAATCCCCATACATTACATCATTAGTTCTAGATGAAGTGTTCCATGATTCATTGTTTGTGCATAACACCCAGTGCTCCATGCAGAACGTGCCCTCCTCAATACCCACCACCAGGCCAACCCATCCTCCCACCCCCCTCCCCTCTAGAACCCTCAGTTTGTTTTTCAGAGTCCATCG
>NW_027954299.1:0-213 GCF_054177405.1 Leptonychotes weddellii
TCCCCACTTGTGCATGCGTGCGCACTCTCTCTCCCTCTCAAATAAATAAATAAATAGACCTTTAAAAAAAATTATAGACTGGGGCGCCTGGGTGGCTCAGTCGTTAAGCGTCTGCCTTCGGCTCAGGTCATGATCCCAGGGTCCTGGGATCGAGCCCCGCATCGGGCTCCCTGCTCCGCGGGAAGCCTGCTTCTCCCTCCCCCACCCCCCTGC
>NW_027954300.1:0-213 GCF_054177405.1 Leptonychotes weddellii
CACCCTCTCTCCAAAAAAAAAAAAAAAGAGTGAGGGGAAGCTGTGTCAAGGTGAAGTCCAAGCAGTAAGCAGGGCCAGACCATGTAGGACCTTGTAGGCCCTGCTAAAGGTTTTCCAGTCTATTAAATACCTGGTGGTAAGTCATTGGAACACTTTTGAGCAGAAACTGAGGCAATCTGATCTTCTTTTTTTTTTTTTTAAAGATTTTATTTA
>NW_027954301.1:0-213 GCF_054177405.1 Leptonychotes weddellii
GTGTGGTAGCTAACCCCCCTTTCAAAACCACACCAAATGGTTATTCAGTGTTTGCTTAAATACTCCATCCTTCTTCCTCTGAATGAAAAATTGTTCTTTTCCATAACCTCTGTGGCTTTTTCTCAGTTCTTTTTCATATTTTCACAGAAAAAGCGAAGTCTCGACTTACACCTGGAATAAGTCCAAGTGTTACATTATCTCTTCATCTTTCAT
>NW_027954302.1:0-213 GCF_054177405.1 Leptonychotes weddellii
TTAGAAGATGTTTATGAACTTTATGTAAATCCAAAGCTTGATTCATGGTAATATGATCTACTTGTAATTATTTTCAATGATGATGATTTTGGTAAAATAAGGCAATATATTTTGCAGGTTTCTGTTATTAGAATAAGTTGATTTGAGGGGCAGCAGCTCCTGCCCATGAGTCCTGTCCCCGTGCTTTAATAAACCACCATTAAAAAAAAAAAA
>NW_027954303.1:0-213 GCF_054177405.1 Leptonychotes weddellii
AAATTCCTGAAAGTTTAACAGTTAGCTCTCTCAAGCCACTTCGAGCAGACTACAGCACAACACTGTCTCTGCCCATCCTCCCTGCTGTGAATTACCACCTGAAGATATGGTTTTGGTGATCACATACTTGCATTAATACTGTTTTGTTGTTCTATTTGTTTTTGATTGCCCATAATTATTTTTCCCAGACCCACTGATACGCAAAATGTAAAT
>NW_027954304.1:0-213 GCF_054177405.1 Leptonychotes weddellii
GCTCATATGAATTGCTAACATATCCTTGGGTATTAGGACTATTAAGTTAGAGTTGCTTAAACTATTATACTTTCCAAAATTACAGGAGAGGATAGAGCTTTCTTTTATTAGAGTATAAATGCAAATGCTTTTCCAAATCATATACCACCAACAGGAAGCCTGCAGAAATTAATAATTGTGCCAGCTATCAATCTTTTCATGCATAAAATTCAA
>NW_027954305.1:0-213 GCF_054177405.1 Leptonychotes weddellii
CCCCACCTTTTTCGGTCTTCTCTGGTTTTAGTTCAGCATTCTATATCATTCTGTTTTCTTTCTTGAATTTGCATATTAACATGCTTGTTTTGTGAAATATTTTTGGCTGCCTTAGAGTTTGAAATATACATTTATGATGAGTCTAGGTCCACATGCAAATGACATTACACCATCTCATGAATACTGCAGGAGTCTTTTTTTTTTAAAACAGTT
>NW_027954306.1:0-213 GCF_054177405.1 Leptonychotes weddellii
CTAGTATCCAAAATCTATAAAGAACTTACCAAACTCAACACCCAAAGAACAAATAATCCAATCAAGAAATGGGCAGAAGACATGAACAGACATTTCTGCAAAGAAGACATCCAAATGGCCAACAGACACATGAAAAAGTGCTCAACATCACTCGGCATCAGGGAAATCCAAATCAAAACCTCAATGAGATACCACCTCACACCAGTCAGAATG
>NW_027954307.1:0-1214 GCF_054177405.1 Leptonychotes weddellii
AACTCGCGGAAGAAGTGGCGCACGCCTTCCAGAGCCACATCGTCACGGTCGAAATAGAAGCCCAGAGAGAGGTAGGTGTAGGAGGCCCGCAGATGCATGTTGACCAGGCGGTTGACGGCGGCCTCCACCTCGGTGGAATAATTCTGACAAATCTGGGAGCTCATGGTTGATTGGTAGTAAGGTAAGCTCGAAATTGGCTGTTGGCTGGTCGGAGGCAGCAGGTGGCCAAGAAGATGGCTCCCAAGGTTGCGACTGGAAAAGAGGTTGGAGGGTGGTCGTTGGCTGGTTGGAGGGGCGTCCCTGGGTCTGTTCCGTCCAAACACTGTTGAAGCAAGAGACAGAGCCGCAGGACCGCCGGGCGCACCCTACACTTAATTTCTTATCCTTGTCTTACTGTTTTGGTTTAAATATCCAAAATTATGTTCAAATATAGAGCAAATAATAGGTTTTTTGTTTTGTTTGTTTTTTGTTTTAATGAGAATGCTTCTAAATTTTTACCAGTTGGTATATTTCCTCTAGGATTCTGAAATAGGATTTTGGTCATGTTAAGGAAGTTTTTTCTTCTTTTCTCATTTTATAGAGAGTTTTGCTGGGAATTAATGTATTGTCTTTTGGGGAATTTTGGGGAATTTATAGGCATAATCTTACTGTTTTTCTCTTTTAACCATTTATTTATTGAAATACATTGATGGCATGCCTGATGTTGCTCCATTCTTACATTCCTGGAATAAAACCTTTCTTTTCGAAGAATTTGTTGCTCTTTTAATACATTGCCATGCTTTACTTATATTCTTAACTGAGATGTATCTAAAATTCTGTTTTGCAAGTTTATGCTTTTCAAAGTGCTTTAGCATGCTTTATTTCCTTGGATCCTTGAGATAGCCCTATGATTTCGGCTAGGAATTATATTCTTTTGACAAATAAAAACAATAGACATAGAACTTTTGCACAAAAAGTCATGTAAGTAGGTGGAGATGGTGAGACTAAAATCCATTAGTCCCTAATCCAATGCTTTGGGGGGGGAGGAATTTAATTATTTCAGTAATTTCTATCAAAAGGTATTTATGGGGTGCCTGGGTGGCTCAGTCGGTTAAGTGTCTGCCTTCGGCTCAGGTCATGATCCCAGAGTCCTGGGATCAAGTTTGGCATTGGCTCCCTGCTCTGCAGGGAGTCTGCTTCTCCTTCTGCCTGCTGCCCCCCCCCCCCCCCCCCCG
>NW_027954308.1:0-213 GCF_054177405.1 Leptonychotes weddellii
TAAAAAAAAATCAAAAAAAAAAAAAAAAAAAGAATTCCAACTAGCCAAATCTGGGATCATTTGAGCACCAAAATACTTGAATACAATGATGAATTATAAGCCATTGAAAAAATTAAAATTCATGAGTCCATACTGATAATAAATATATAAATAAAAGTAAATTTATGAACACAATTGTTTACTATATACCCATAGTCTTGACCAAGGAAAGGA
>NW_027954309.1:0-213 GCF_054177405.1 Leptonychotes weddellii
GGACCAGCCAGGAGTCAGGTGGAGACCTCACAGGCTCCGTCTGTACCAGCAAAGGGTGTGATCACCTGACGGAAGAATCTACCGCCCTAGATTCTTGGCTGGCCTTCCTTCATCCGCTCTTCCAGTCAAGCTTCCTCAACGCCACCCTGTCATGTCTCTCCCTCAGGTGCACAGGAAGGTCATCTGACATGGTGGAATGATGCTGAGTGCTAA
>NW_027954310.1:0-213 GCF_054177405.1 Leptonychotes weddellii
ATTTTTCTCTCCCAAAATCACCCTTGTTTTCAGAGACAGCAAAGTCAAGACTAATTCATTTGAAAAGCAAGTTTAATTTTAATAAACTTGGCCCAATTATTTACATAAGCTCAGCAAGAATAGTGATTGATCATACAGATCTTTTAAAATCTGCTTTGCTGGAACTTTTTATAAGGAATCTAGGTTGAACTTTTAGTAGCCTCTAAAGGCCAG
>NW_027954311.1:0-213 GCF_054177405.1 Leptonychotes weddellii
GGACCAGCCAGGAATCAGGTGGAGACCTCACAGGCTCCGTCTGTACCAGCAAAGGGTGTGATCACCTGACGGAAGAATCTACCGCCCTAGATTCCTGGCTGGCCTTCCTTCATCCGCTCTTCCAGTCAAGCTTCCTCAACGCCACCCTGTCATGTCTCTCCCTCAGGTGCACAGGAAGGTCATCTGACATGGTGGAATGATGCTGAGTGCTAA
>NW_027954312.1:0-213 GCF_054177405.1 Leptonychotes weddellii
TGAAATTAACAACATTTTAAGTGGCAATTCTATCCCAATAAAACTGGAAAAAAAATTAAAAATAAACAAAACCTATTCTTACAGCTTATGGTGTATAAGGCTAGAGAAGAGGGGCTTGGGAGCTCTACAGAGATAAAGAGATCTAAGCTCTGCTTTGCTTCCTGTTAGCTGTGTGACCCAGTACTGCCAGTCAGAAAATGAGTCAAACTGCTT
>NW_027954313.1:0-213 GCF_054177405.1 Leptonychotes weddellii
TGTGAGATAGGAATCCATCAAAATCCTAGAGGAGAACATAGGCATCAGCCACAGCAACTTATTTCAAGACACGTCCCCAAAGGCAAGGGAAACAAAAGCAAAAAAGAACTTTTGGGACTTCATCAAGATAAAAAGCTTCTGCACAGCAAAGGAAACAGTCAACAAAACAAAGAGGCAACCCACAGAATGGGAGAAGATAGTTGCAAATGACAC
>NW_027954314.1:0-213 GCF_054177405.1 Leptonychotes weddellii
GAGCTCACTGACCCGATTTCACGGTGATCACTTTCTTAGAGCATTTGCTGCCCCCAAAGCTCTAAAAGTCTTTGAGACATTCTGTCATTTTTACTAAACTCTTGGCACATAGTACCCATTTTAAGGATGGTGAAAACTGAGGCCCTGGGGGATTAAGGGACTTGCCCAATTTCACGGCCGGGGTGGCCGGGGGTGGGGGGTGTGGGGGCGTGG
>NW_027954315.1:0-213 GCF_054177405.1 Leptonychotes weddellii
AAAGGCATTTCAGTTTTTTTTTTTTTTTAAAGATTTTATTTATTTATTTGAGAGAGAATGAGATAGAGAGCATGACAGGGGGGAGGGTCAGAGGGAGAAGCAGACTCCCTGCTGAGCAAGGAGCCCGATGCGGGACTCGATCCCGGGACTCCAGGATCATGACCTGAGCCGAAGGCAGTCGCTTAACCAACTGAGCCACCCAGGCGCCCGGCA
>NW_027954316.1:0-213 GCF_054177405.1 Leptonychotes weddellii
AAACAGATTCACACACATCTGGTTTGTTTCATTTTTGTTGAAGAGCTCGCATGTTTGCTGGAAGTGCTATTCATTAAGATGCATTTATCATGGGGCGCCTGGGTGGCTTAGTTGGTTAAACATCTGACTCTTGATTTCGGCTCAGGTCATGTTCTCAGGGTTGTGGGATCAAGTCCCATGTCGGGCTCATGCTGGGTGTAGGCCTGCTTGAGA
>NW_027954317.1:0-1214 GCF_054177405.1 Leptonychotes weddellii
GTAAATTGGAGCACATAAGGTAAATTTTGCTAAAATATTATTTTCAACACAATAAAAATGCTATTTAAATAGCTTCTCTATATCAACTCCCAATAAAATCTTAAGAATAAAATAGTTAATAAAACAATACAAATAAGTAATATGGCATAATTATACTCCCTTTAGCTTGCTTGTAATTTAATAGGGAACAGATGAAGTTTATGTGTAAAGTTAAAAAAAATACAGTGTTTTTTGGAAAAGAGATATAAACATAGTATTAGAGGGTTAAAATCAAGAAAGATGATCTCCACTGTTTTGTTCAGAGAATTCTTCTTAGAACCTTGATCTCTAAGACTAAAAGGTAATCAAATAACTGCCAAAAGTTCATACAATTCTGCTTCTGATTTTTACTTGAATTTATTTATAAACATTTTAGCAATGAAAGAAATTAGTGGTTAGATGCAGTGAAATAGAAGAGAAATGGAATCATTACTAGGCTTAAAAATTTGGTATTGTTCTTTTTCAACACTAATCTCATGACTATCAATGACTAAAAAGTATACTTAAGATTTAAAAAAATGGATTCTTTTACAATAGGATGATTTCTATTCTGAATTGAAAACTTGGATCATTACCTTAAGATTATAGTTTGTGCCTAGTATAAATAGAACATGATGGGCCTCTGCCATCCTTTGGATTCAGGAGAAACATTGCACGTTTGGTAACTGTGGTAAGCAGCATAAAAACTTTCTATTATAGCAGCTCAGTTTTACAAAGAACTTTTTAAAAATCACTAAGAGATAAAGCTATTCACTTGTGAATAGGACATTATCATCTACTGAATAACTGAATGCAAGATCATTTATCATTGTCAGGCTCTGACATCTTTTACACAATGAAAATGGTATGTGATTACAGAATAACTTGGAATAAATATAAAAATACAACCCTACAAATCGCTTAAGAATACCATTATATTTATGTTAATAATGCAAAGCACTATTTAGATTTCTAACTGACTTTTGGCATGTTTTATACTATTTTTCCAATTTTTAACAAGGTGAAAACAATTGCAAAATTTGAATTATGAGAGAATTTTTGTTTCTTATAGAAACTGAGCTTATACCTACACATTAATGTAATTTCAAATAAGGTTTTCCTAAATTCTGTGAGAGCAATTATTCTTTTTGCCAAAGTACCAGTTACCATTCACAATAGAAAACAGTTCTGTTCTC
>NW_027954318.1:0-213 GCF_054177405.1 Leptonychotes weddellii
GCAAGGCCTCCGGAAGGAGGGTCCCCAAGAAGGATGGGCGGCCAGTGGAGGGTAAGAAGGCAGGTCTTTCTGCTGCAGAAAGTAACTGAAGTTAAAAAAATCAAGAAATAGCTACTTAGATCGGCAGAGATAAACATAAGAAACAAAACAACTTAAAAGGCTGAAACTGGCCACCTCTTGACCTGGGAAGAGGTGGGGAAAGGGGCACGCTCG
>NW_027954319.1:0-213 GCF_054177405.1 Leptonychotes weddellii
TGAATCTGGGTGATGGGTAAATGGGGTTCATGATACTATTCTTTTTTTTAATTTTATTTTTTTTAAATTTTATTATGTTATATTAGTCACCATACATTACATCATTAGTTTTTGATGTAGTGATCCATGATTCATTGTTTGCGTATAACACTCCATGCTCCATTCAGTACGTGCCCTCCTTAATACCCATCACCAGGCTAACCCATCCCCCCA
>NW_027954320.1:0-213 GCF_054177405.1 Leptonychotes weddellii
CCCGTTTTAAAACAGCCACAATGACTGCAAACATCCCTTAAGGACCATCCCATTTCTTTGTCCCTCTTGACAGAAAAACTCTTCAGAGAATTACCCCCCCACATTCCTAAGTCCAGTGGTGGAATCTCCGTCCTCATCCTATGTGACCTGTGAGCAATACGAACCAGTCTACTGCTGCCTCCTCCTTGGCTCCCAGGACACCCTGTTCTTTGT
>NW_027954321.1:0-213 GCF_054177405.1 Leptonychotes weddellii
GTTAGGTGCACCTGGAATCTTCTCCAGGGTAGACCATGCCCCGGGCTACAAGACAGTAAACAGCATAGAAAATCTATCAGAAGTCAACCAGACAAGGAAATTTGAGAAAGCCACAAATATTTGCAAGTTAAAGAACAGGCTTCTGAATAATCCATGTGTCAAAAAAGAAATCATGAAGATAATTAGAAAGTGCTTTGGGTTGGATGAAGATGA
>NW_027954322.1:0-213 GCF_054177405.1 Leptonychotes weddellii
GCCGCCGGAACACACAGGCATCCCCTCGCTCTCTCCCCAGGAGGCTGTGGGCTTCCAGGAAGGCCTTTCCCCACATCAGGTCCCTAGGCCCAGCCCTGCACAGTGCCCCTATGGGTCCCTCAGGCTGTCCTGGGGTTCGTGGGGACACCATCTTGTTCCCGTTGTCTCCTCAGAACCCAATGCAAGCCTGGCCCAAAGAGCAGAAGTCCAAGG
>NW_027954323.1:0-213 GCF_054177405.1 Leptonychotes weddellii
CTGAAGCATTTCCAACAAGTGACAATCCGTTTGCGTTTGGAGAAGTTCCTTGGAGAAGCCTGGAGACGTGGGGGGTAGGGAGGCTGTTGGAGTCACCCCTCAGTAGATGCGAGTCCCTCAGCGGGGCTGGGGGAGCTGGCAGAGGGAGGAGAGAGGAGTACCAGCTGCAGGCAGCTCAGGAGGCTGGGCACCCCAGCCCCGTGCAGAGGGGGC
>NW_027954324.1:0-213 GCF_054177405.1 Leptonychotes weddellii
AAGGGAAACGGGAAGGCAGGACCGGACCGTTTGCTGTTGGTCACTCATGCATTTTATTGCAAACAGATGTGGTCAGTGCGCGGCGCTAAGTCCCCCCCCTGAGGTGAGTGGGATCCGTTCCAACGCGGTGGAGCCGCCTGGCTTCCTTGCTGCAGAAAGGACCGACTGCGATCACTTGATCAGTTTTCCTCCTCCCGTAACTCCGGTCTCCAC
>NW_027954325.1:0-213 GCF_054177405.1 Leptonychotes weddellii
CAAGAAGAGGCAGAAGCCAGAGGCCTTTCTTGCTGCCATCTCCTGCTGCCTGAAGAGAAGCAGATGTGCAGCTTGACCTTGGCCCCTGACCCCTGAGCCCTCGAGGCAGAGAGCCCCAGACACAGCCTCTGACCGGGGAAGAGATGGTTGTCTTGGAAACCACAAACCGCGGTCAGAGGCCTGGAGGTGCCCGGCTCTAAAGCATGTTTGAGT
>NW_027954326.1:0-213 GCF_054177405.1 Leptonychotes weddellii
GGGTCATCTGCGGAAGGTTCCCGCTGCTGCCCCCCAGACTGATGCTGGAGGACGTGGAACTGGAGCTCAGCCCAGAGTCTGGCACTGGGGATGACTGGTCCTCTCTCAGGAAGTCAAAGCCACCTGGTGGGACAAGAAGGTCAAGGCAGAATGTGGTAGGCAGGGTGCTTCATGTGGTTAGGAGGTGAGCAAACAGAAGTGTGTAGTTATTTA
>NW_027954327.1:0-213 GCF_054177405.1 Leptonychotes weddellii
AAGTATACCTTCCCCAAAGAGAGCTGAAGGATCCACTCAGAAAGAAGATGTCAACGAATCCTCAAAGAGCCCACAAATGACAGATTCATCTAAAAAGGAACTGTTAACAATGATCTCATCTTTTATGATGTCACATTTGATTTTAGATGGCCTTGCATATCCCATTACTTTTGCACCTTGAAAGTAATGAAATCTTGGCTAACTGGAATGGGG
>NW_027954328.1:0-213 GCF_054177405.1 Leptonychotes weddellii
CGCCCAGTGTGGAGCCCAATGTGGGGCTCGATCTCACGACCCTGAGATCATGACTGGACCCAAAATCAAGAGTTGGATGCCTAACCAACTGAGCCACCCAGGTGCCCTCGGATTGAAACCTTTAATAGATACTGTATACAGTGAGATATATGAATTCCAATAGAATATGAAAAAGGAAATTGCAAATGAAAATAACAATAAGGCACCATCACA
>NW_027954329.1:0-213 GCF_054177405.1 Leptonychotes weddellii
TCAGTTACCTGTTCCTTTTGAAGACGTGTTTTACTCTAAGATGCACCCAACAAATTCTTTTTAAGAGAACAGAGTTAAAATCTAGCCCCCGACTGGCATTTTTGTCATGAGCTCGAGGTGCTGGTTGACTGAAGAGCGCGTGCGTGTCTGGTTTTCGTTGTCCGGCCGGGGAGGATGCCGCCTCGGAGAAGCTAAGGCCGCCTCTGTTGTGCT
>NW_027954330.1:0-213 GCF_054177405.1 Leptonychotes weddellii
TTCATCACTCGGGCACTTCCTGACACAAGATATTCCTAACTCAGCTTGTACTTTTCCTGATCCAACCCTGGACTCTGCCATTTTTTTCTAAGGCGCCCTTGTATCTCTTAATAAACAATGGTGCCTAGAAGCCAAAATCTGGGTCCTTGGTGTGCTCATTACCATTGGACTGTCCTTGTTCCCAGACCCCCTTACTAAATAGAATGAGGGATA
>NW_027954331.1:0-213 GCF_054177405.1 Leptonychotes weddellii
GGCGCCTGGGTGGCTCAGTTGGTTAAGCGACTGCCTTTCGGCTCAGGTCATGATCCTGGAGTCCTGGGATCGAGTCCCGCATCGGGCTCCCTGCTCGGCAGGGGGTCTGCTTCTCCCTTTGACCCTCCTCCCCCTCGTGCTCTCTGTCTCTCATTCTCTCTCTCTCAAATAAATAAATAAAATCTTTAAAAAAAAAAAAGTATTTAAAAAAAA
>NW_027954332.1:0-213 GCF_054177405.1 Leptonychotes weddellii
CAAACTGTTCCCAATTACAAAAGGGAAACCCCTGTCCCCCCACCTCCCTTCCCAGACTGGGGACCCTCTCCGCCATCACATTTCTAGGAGGTGAGTTCTCTTCTAGCTGCACTTGGGGGCTAAAGTCAGAGCTGAGTTTTCAGAGGCAGGAAGTGCAGCTCAGGGAAAGGGATTCTGCTGAGTGAGGACAGGCCAGGGCAGGACCAGCCAGGA
>NW_027954333.1:0-213 GCF_054177405.1 Leptonychotes weddellii
TATAATGAAAGAAATGTCAGCAAAATTCAGCTGAATACTGTGTAACTTATCTTAAATCCAAGCTTATTCATTGTAAAAAGATGAAAACACCCACAATTATGTTGCCCATGTGCTTTCACAGTGAAACACAGTTAATTGTATCATAAATTACTTTCCTTCTATTTCTCCTTTGTAAGGGCACTATAATGTTTTTTTTTTTAATTATGTGTAGGT
>NW_027954334.1:0-213 GCF_054177405.1 Leptonychotes weddellii
TCAGTTGGTGGGGCTGGGCGGGCAGAGGGAAGGGACCGCGGCACCGAAGCTGGGCTCTGTCGTGGGCAGGGGTGGGGCCAGCCCGGGCAGAGCAGAAATGGGTGGGAGGGTCGGAGTCTAAGCCTGAGAAGTCTCATCCAGCCAAGAGAAAAAAAGAATTTGTGGTGGACGACCAGTGTTGGAGAAGCATCCTCAGAGTCTTATTCAAGTCAC
>NW_027954335.1:0-213 GCF_054177405.1 Leptonychotes weddellii
GAATAAAAAAATAAAAAAAAAAAAAAAACAGTATGCCTAATAATACACATAAGTTTGCAAAGTATTTATATAACAATGTTTGGAAAGGAATCCCCAAAATAATCCCAGCGGTTTTCAAGGATTTATGAAATTATTGGTAACCTGTTTCATCTTTATCCTTTTCTGTATTTCTCAAATTTCCACCATGAACATATACTTACTTTATAAAAACAC
>NW_027954336.1:0-213 GCF_054177405.1 Leptonychotes weddellii
CAACCTGGCTGGGAGTAAAGGAGAGAGGAGGCTTTCACCTTTAATTTTGTATATTTCTGTATGTTTTACATTTCCTAATCTTAGATTACTTTTTAAAATTGAAGTAAAATTCACATCAGATAAAATTAACCATTTTAAAGTATATAATTCAGTGGCATTTAATACATTTATAATGTTGTACAACCATGACCTCTATCTAGTTACAGAACATTT
>NW_027954337.1:0-213 GCF_054177405.1 Leptonychotes weddellii
CTTTATACTTGAAGAGGAAAACCATAACTTGTTGAAGTAATCAAAGGAGAGGCAACGGTACAAAATACTGGTACAGACATTGGCTTTGAAAACAGATCATCACGTAACCGCTTTTCTTCCCCTTCATTTGTAAAACGGGGATAAAACTATTACAAAACGAATCAGGCCACTGTAACAATTATGTGAAGTAATACACACACATAGAACACAATT
>NW_027954338.1:0-1214 GCF_054177405.1 Leptonychotes weddellii
ACTTTCCAGTTTGGATAGCCCTGTGAAAAGTTTCCACATTGGCCAGTGAAAGCACTTCTTAGGCAAGGTTCCCTTCTAATCTGTGGGAGAGGCTGGGCTCCACAGCCCTTGTGCTCGGTGAGAGCCCGAGTAGGGAAGGGAGTCAGGAAGAGGGTTCAAGGTGTCAGATAAAAGGGGGCATCAGGAGGCCAATCAGCCAGAAATCATTGGCAGCCAGAGGAAAGGCCTTCCCACGCTCCCCTAACATCAACAGGGTGGGCGGCTTCCTTTCCCTTCCCTGTGATTCTGGGGCCATTGAGAGCAGGCCGTGCAGGTTCCCATCTCCCCTCTTGCCTTGGAGCCAGGAGTTTGCTCACTGTCTTACGGATGGAGCTACTAAGTTTAGAGAAGGGAAACCACTTGCCCCCAGCTGTGTAAATGTTGAGAAATGCTGCATGGGCTCAAATCTCCTGATTCCTAATTCAGGGCTCTTATGCCAGGAGGTTCTCTTATCCTGCCACAACAAAATAAGAACAAGAACAAGAATGGTGACAATGTCACGGGGCTGGCACCAATGGAGAGCTCAGTAAAATGTAAGGGCTGCTAACTATCATATGTACTCCACAACAACCCAGAGAGGAAAGTAGTTGTATCTTCATTTGTGAATGAGGAACCTGAGGCTCAGGGGTCAGTGACCTGGCCCACGACCTGTTTTTGTAAATACGGTTTTATTGGAACACAGCCATGCTCATTCTGCGTGTTGTGCATGGCTGGTTTTGCACTATAACAGCAGAGGTGAGGGGTTACAACAGGGAATACAGAACCCAAAATGCCTCAAATATTTACTATCCGGTTCTCCAAAAAATAAAGTGTCAACCCCTGGTCTAAGTGATTTGGGAAAGCTCCCACAGTTCGAAGAAGCAAAACCATGACTCCAGCCCAGACCTAACTCCAGAGCCTGCACTTTTAATTACCTTGCCTTCCCACACCCCATTATTCAATTATTCAGGAACCTTCTCTTCATTATTGCTATGGGCTGAACTGCGTCCACTCCCCAAGATTCATGTGTTGACATCCTAACCCCTACCCAGCAGAATGTGACTGTATTTGGAGATGGGCTCTTTATGGAGATAATTACATCACAACAAGGTCATTAGGGTGCACCCTAATTAATATGACTGGTGTCCTTCTCAGAAGAGGAAATATGGAGCCAGACGCATACAAAGGGAAGATCA
>NW_027954339.1:0-213 GCF_054177405.1 Leptonychotes weddellii
CGCGGGGCGGGGGCGGGGGGGAGGGGTTAGCCTGGTGATGGGTATTAAAGAGGGCACATACTGAATGGAGCACTGGGTGTTATATGCAAACAATGAATCATAGAACACTACATCAATAACTAATGATGTAATGTATGGTGATTAACATAACATAATAAGAAGAAAAAGACAACTGGTGAGAGAATTCATTGTTCACCAATACCAACTGGTATA
>NW_027954340.1:0-213 GCF_054177405.1 Leptonychotes weddellii
AAAGATGGCGGAGTAGTAGGGGACCCTATTTCAACTGGTCCCCGGAATTGAGCTGGATATCTACCAGACCACTCTGAGCACCCACGAAACCAGCCTGAGATGTAAGAAGATCTGAATCTCTACAAACAGAATATCGCAGGCAGTTGGTTTCGAGATACGAAGCGGAGAGCCGTGATCCTGCGGGCAGATATCGGAGGATAAAAGGCAGCGGGA
>NW_027954341.1:0-213 GCF_054177405.1 Leptonychotes weddellii
GTTTGGTGTGTGGGGGGGGGGGTGTTGTTAGCTTTTGAGTTTTTTAGATTCCACATATGAGGGAGATGATATAGCGTTTGTCTTTCTCTAACTTATTTTACTCGGCATAATGCCTTCAGTGTACTTCCATGTTGTCACAAATGGCAAGATTTCCTTCTTTTTATGGCTGCATAATATTCCTCCATGTCTCGTGTGAGTGTGTGTGTGTGTGTG
>NW_027954342.1:0-213 GCF_054177405.1 Leptonychotes weddellii
GACCCAAGCTTAGTCTAATAAAAAGTTGTGGTACTCCAGAGGAGCAGGTGTATTCCAGGATATAGACACAGAGGCACACTGGCCCCAGAAGCTACCATCATTTAAAAAAAAAATCCATCACTTAGAATTTAGTGGATTACTTCTTTTTCATATAAATGTAGTGGTTGTTTATCAACTACATACACAGTGCAAAACCGACCTATGACAGAATGA
>NW_027954343.1:0-213 GCF_054177405.1 Leptonychotes weddellii
AGAGAGAGAGAGAGAGCGAGAGCAGGAACACAAGCAGGGGGAGTGGGAGAGCGAGAAGCAGGCTTCCTGCCGAGCAGGGAGCCCGATGTGGGACTCGATCCCAGGACCCTGGGATCATGACCTGAGCCGAAGGCAGACGCTTAACGACTGAGCCACCCAGGCGCCCGAGAAATGTTTCATTTCAATGGAAATATTCAGTAGAACAACAAGGAG
>NW_027954344.1:0-213 GCF_054177405.1 Leptonychotes weddellii
TGTGGAGAAAGGGGAACCCTCTTACACTGTTGGTGGGAATGCAATTTGGTACAGCCACTCTGGAAAACAGTGTGGAGGTTCCTCAAAAATTTAAAAACAGAGCTACCCTATGACCCAGCAATTACACTACCCCAAAGATACAGATGTAGTGAAAAGAAGGGCCATATGCACCCCAATGTTCATAAAAGTTTTTATTTAAATTCCAGTTAGTTA
>NW_027954345.1:0-213 GCF_054177405.1 Leptonychotes weddellii
CCATGGCTGGGGGCGCAGCGGACTGCAGCTTCTGGGAGCGGCTGTTGGCTCGGCAATGTCGCATCTATGAGCTTCGAAACAAGGAACGCATCTCGGTAGCAGCTGCCTCCAAGCTGCTTGCCAACATGGTGTATCAGTATAAAGGCATGGGGCTGTCCATGGGCACCATGATCTGTGGCTGGGATAAGAGAGGCCCTGGTGAGTTATGCTGCA
>NW_027954346.1:0-213 GCF_054177405.1 Leptonychotes weddellii
TAAGAACAGGGAACATAAAATCTATGTTTAATAAATGATAGAGGTAAAAATTAAGAGAGATTGAAGTTGAAAATAAGAGGGAAGAGAGCTCACAGAGAGAAACACACACACACATAAAGAGAAAGGACAAAGACGTGGAGTAAGAGACAGAGACAAGATGAAGCAGACACCCAGAGATGAATCCACAGGAACACGTGCAAGGCTGCGAACTGA
>NW_027954347.1:0-213 GCF_054177405.1 Leptonychotes weddellii
GATTTGATACAAGATCGACACAGAAAGATCATAGATAGACAGATGTAGCTATATATGTATAGATAGCAATCAGCACGTCAAAGCAGAATTAAAATATTATGCCACTCGACAATGAAATACTCAGGTGCATATTTAACAAAACACGTATAGGCCCCACTGTTGCTGGGAAGATGCTGAGCCTCCCCAACGGAAGTGGCTGATCCCGTAGGTCCC
>NW_027954348.1:0-213 GCF_054177405.1 Leptonychotes weddellii
AGAACAGAAGCAAAGTGTGTGTGTGTGTGTAAAAAGATAAAGCAAAGGGGCGCCTGGGGGGCTCAGTTGGTTAAGCACCTGACTCTTGATTTCAGCTCAGGTCCTGATCTCAGGGTCGAGCCCCGTGTCGGGCTCCGCACTCAGTGGGGAGTCTGCTTGAGATTCTCTCCCTCTGCCTCTGCCCCTCCCCCTCCCAAAAGGAGATAAAGCAGA
>NW_027954349.1:0-1214 GCF_054177405.1 Leptonychotes weddellii
CCCCCACCCCCACTTCCGGTCCTTTAATTCCTTGCCTCTTCCCACTGTCCCCTGTCTGTTACTTTGGGCTCTCCTGAAACTGGCTCAAGGCTCAGACTTGGGTGCAGGTAGTTTATCTGGAATTTCCATCAGGAAGCAGGGAGAGTGAGATGGGAAAGGGAGAAAAGTCAACTAAGGGGGCCTGCTGGAGTTGCTAAATGTAGTGGGCTCTCTTCATAGGGGCTTCTGAAGCACATGGTTGAAGGCGCCTCCACATTGTCCTCGGAAGGAAAGGAAGGAATGGGACTGCTTATCCACCAGTTCTCATCCCCCTTTGGGATTTGCCTTCAGGGAGGGGAATTGCCCCCACACTGGGGGCTAGCTGTACTGATGGATGAGAGTTCTTCCGTGGCTTTACAGAAAACCTTGAGGAAGAGAACAGAGAGAAACTGGCACACACTAGAGTGTGGCCATCCCACAGCTGCACCGAAGTCAGGAAGGCAGGATGTGTCACAGGCACCAAGAGCATCTGCGAGGAAACCTCCATCTCCTTACCTGCCGTGAGTGCTTCATTCCAGGGACCATGGCTGATAACTTAAGGAGCTGTTTTGGCACTTGAGCCACAGGTCACTAGAGTTCCTGGCTGGATTTCCACTGCCTTCAGCTCCAACCAGGCAGATAACAAATCCTGACTCCCCCTTGTTTCTCTGAAGGTCTGTTTCCTGCTACCGCTTAAGACACCAATTTCTGTATTTGTTAGGGTTCCTGATTATAAATATCAGGACTGACTTAGACTGATATAATTTGAAAAGGGGATTTATTGAAAAAAACACTAGATGATTCATTTAAAAAATTGCTGAGAAAAAAAAAAGGAGAATCATGCAGGGCTCCTGGGTGCCTTAGTCGTTAAGCGTCTGCCTTTGGCTCAGGTCATGATCCCAGGGTCCTGAGATTGAGCCCCACATTAGGCTCCCTGCTCTGTGGGAAGCCTGCTTCTCCCTCTCCCACTTCCCCTGCTTGTGTTCCCTCTCTCGCTGTGTCTTTCTCTCTCTCTGTCAGATAAAGAAATAAAATCTTAAAAAAAAAAAAAAAAAGGAGAATCATGCTCCAAACTAGCAGGAATGAAGGCAACCAGACCTCAGCCAAGCCAGCCCTCCATTCAGAATTTACTAAGGGTCTCCCAGGTACTTGCCTGGGGATGCTGCACTGAGAGCCTAGGTGAACACATTAAGGAA
>NW_027954350.1:0-213 GCF_054177405.1 Leptonychotes weddellii
TATGACCTCAAACACAGTTCTCTTGATAAGCGTTGGCTCTTTGACATAAGTGCCAGTCGAGCTCGGGTTGATTATGCCAATCAGCAAGTGGATGGTACTCAAGATACAGAAGTATCAGCATCTTGGCAGTGGTTTTTCTAAGGCTACAAAAAGGGACAACCAAATGGCTGTCCCTTTTATTTTATACCAAACTAACATGAATAGCGTTTTAGC
>NW_027954351.1:0-213 GCF_054177405.1 Leptonychotes weddellii
TGAAATTAACAACATTTTAAGTGGCAATTCTATCCCAATAAAACTGGAAAAAAAATTAAAAATAAACAAAACCTATTCTTACAGCTTATGGTGTATAAGGCTAGAGAAGAGGGGCTTGGGAGCTCTACAGAGATAAAGAGATCTAAGCTCTGCTTTGCTTCCTGTTAGCTGTGTGACCCAGTACTGCCAGTCAGAAAATTAGTCAAACTGCTT
>NW_027954352.1:0-213 GCF_054177405.1 Leptonychotes weddellii
ATTTTCTTATGACAAAAAAAAAAATCTTACCTACTGATACATATTTCTAATTATTCACTGTCTGAGTTCCTGCAGTTATATAGGGAAGCAAAAGTCACAACTAGAGAGCTGACCACATATAAAACAAGACTCCACTCAAACATCCCTCTGTGCTTAACTAGGCTGGCACTTCCTGTTGCACCAACAACTTCATGCAGTCGGTGCTGCCCATGG
>NW_027954353.1:0-213 GCF_054177405.1 Leptonychotes weddellii
CCGCTCCCAGTTCCTGCGCTCCTGACCCTGCTGCTCCGGGTTTCCGCCCTGGGGGCTGCCCTAAAGTCCTTTCCCCACCCTACTGGTCTGCGAGTCTGTGCCCCGTCCACAGCGCACAGGCTGTCACTCACCAGTGGTGTAGGATCCCCACGGCCAGGCTCCCTCCCGCTGCCGTTTATCCCCGATATCTGCCCGCAGAATCACGGTTCCCCA
>NW_027954354.1:0-213 GCF_054177405.1 Leptonychotes weddellii
GGAGCTGCAGTGATCACTGGAAAGTGAAGCAGTTTGATGTAATGGGCATACATATCTATCCTACAGCTGAACCAGTTCTCTTGGGTTTGCAGACAGATTTTATCCCAAGTTAGTTACATGCAATTTAAGTAGTCCAATGATAGATTTCTTCTCAGGCCATGAGCCCTCTCACGCTCCAGGGAGCATGTGTGCCCCCCAGTGGGGTGTGGGGGC
>NW_027954355.1:0-213 GCF_054177405.1 Leptonychotes weddellii
ATGTCACTTTTTAACATACCCTTCTTTTTCTTCTATGTTCTTAAAAATATATATATATATTACTCAAGATAAACCCTGCATGGTATCATATTTTTTTGTAATACTAATTATATTTACATACTGAAGAAAACATTTATTTCTTTTATTTTTTGCTACCCAATATTAGAAAAAAATCTTTCTCTGCATCCGTGAAGCTGAAAAAGGGTAGCCTAA
>NW_027954356.1:0-213 GCF_054177405.1 Leptonychotes weddellii
ATCAACTCACACCTGTCAGAATGACTAAAATTATCAACATAGGAAGCAACATATGTTGGAGAGGATCTGGGGAAAGCGGAACCCTCTTACACTGTTGGTAGAAATGCAATGCAAACTGGTGCAGCCACTCTGGAAAACAGTATGGAGGTTCCTCAAAAAGTTAAAAATAGAACTACTCTATGATCCAGCAATTTCACTACTAGGTATTTACCT
>NW_027954357.1:0-213 GCF_054177405.1 Leptonychotes weddellii
GTGGCCAGTGCCATGAGTGTGGGAAATCCTTTAGTCGTCGATCAACTCTTGTTCAACATCAGAATCCACACAGGAGACAGACCCTGTAAGTGTAATGAATGTTGTAAAGCTTTCAATCAGAGGGCACATCTTAACCAGCATGAGAGAATTCACACAGGTGAGAGACCGTATGAATGTAAGGGATGTAGGAAAACCTTCAGCCAGATGACTCAT
>NW_027954358.1:0-213 GCF_054177405.1 Leptonychotes weddellii
GCTCAGTCCCAGGTAAGACACCGGAGACTCTCTGGCTGGGGGCCCTCCCAAATAAGATGCAGAATTGGGTTTGACCTTCCCGCAAGCAGGACGCCAAGGCCCTTTCCTTCTTCCAGCTCCCTGAAGGGTGCTGACCTCCCCCCCACCTACACCCACCCCCAGCCTTCGCAAGAATGAGGCTACAGGGCCCCTGGGCCCCGGCGGGTTTTCAGC
>NW_027954359.1:0-213 GCF_054177405.1 Leptonychotes weddellii
GCGGCCCCACTCCGTCTTGCAGTGGAGCGTGACCGCACCCTGGGCCACCAGGAGCCCCACTGGAAGGAGTTCCGCTTCGACCTGACCCAGATCCCAGAGGGCGAGGCAGTCACGGCCGCCGAGTTCCGGATTTACAAGCTGGCCAGCGCCCACCTGCTCAACAGGACCCTGCACGTCAGCATGTTCCAGGTGGTCAGGGAGCAGTCCAACAGG
>NW_027954360.1:0-1214 GCF_054177405.1 Leptonychotes weddellii
GAAAAGAAGCTGGCGTGCTAGCCCACATATCTGTATATTCCATTATTACCGTATTTCACAGATTCTAACACCGGCCGTTTTCGTTCACAGGTTAACATCTTTGAAACTGGAATATGGCTTATAATCAATGACATTCCCCCATGGTGAATAAAATAATGATGCCACGTGGAGCGCATCTAAGAGAGTTTCAGTGGGATGAAATACGGTATCTGAAATTGTTACAAACACCCAGACAAAGACTGCACCTCTTTTTATTGCTGGCGTCCTGCCTCTCCTCGGCCAGAGCAACTCACCGCAGGCTTTTAATATTATCTCCTGGTAATGCGCAGAGTCTTTTCAAGTGGACTTCACTGGAGATAAGAAACGGTGCTTAATGGTTAATAAAAGGTAGCAGAGATGCACTGGTAAATCATTAAGGCACCTGCCCTGCCCCAGCCCCCTCTGAGAGTCCTCAGGCACGCACCTGCTCACGCATGCGTGCACACGCGCTTCCCATGTGCTTAATACCCCAGAGACCTCCGTGTTGCCTCTGGGGAAGGTCTTGACCCCTCCGTGAGCACGTAGAGCCCATCACGCTCTGCATCCTCAGTCCCTCATCCACCCAGACCCTTCCCTCTCTGCTCCCTGAACGCACATGCTTCCCGGCCTCAGGCCCTCTGCTCATGCCCACCTTCCAACTGGGGGGCTCACACTCACCCTTCCAGACCTCGGGCTACCATCACGCACTTCTCATCTACCAGCCCTGTCCCAGGCACCGAGGAGGCCACAGCAAACAAAACAGGTAGAGTCCTGCCCTCCCCGGGTTTGCATTCTAGTGCAGGGAGCCACAGAGAAACAGGGCGATTAAGTGAATAGTGTGTTGGATAATGTCATACTAGGTTAGGCTCTGGAGTAAAACCGTCGGGAAGAAGCATAAGAAGGAGTTGGGGTGTTCACATTTTAGACACAGTGGCTGGGGAGGGCTGAGAAGGTGACGTTGGACTCTAGACCCGAGGGAGGTGGGGGAGGGTAGGCGTGTGGCCATCTGGGGAAGATCATTCTGGGCGTAGAAACAACAAACCCAAAAGCCTGAGACCAGATCACGCCTGGCAGACTCAAGGAGTTGGGAGGAGGCCAGTGTGATCTGGAGGGAGAGGAGCAAGAGATGAGACCAAAGAGAAATAGAGACTGGATCCTGAAGGGCCTTGTGGTCCACTGAGATCATTGACTCTTTC
>NW_027954361.1:0-213 GCF_054177405.1 Leptonychotes weddellii
GCTCATAGATAGACCAAATTTGTGGTTGCCAGAGGCAGGGGCTGGGGAGGAGTGGCAAAATGGGTGAAGGGAGTCAAAAGGCACAAAATTTCAGTTATAAAAAATAAGTCAAGGGGATAGATTGTTCAGCATATTTATTATTATAGTTAATAATAATATTGCATATTTGAAAGTTGCTAAGAGAATAAAAAAAGTTCTCGACACAAGAAAAAA
>NW_027954362.1:0-213 GCF_054177405.1 Leptonychotes weddellii
TGGAATCGAGCCCCATGTTGGGGCATCTGCTCCTCCCTCTCCCCCCCTCACCCCGCTCATGTTCTCTCTCTCTCAAATAAATAAAATCTTAAAAAGATTTTGGAAAAAAAAATAAGATTTTGCCTATTTGCTCTAGTTGCCTGAGGGATAGAGAAATCAGTCCAGCCGTGGGAAGGACCCAAGATGGCCATGTTAGGAAAAGGAGACTGGGAG
>NW_027954363.1:0-213 GCF_054177405.1 Leptonychotes weddellii
GGAGCACTGGGTGTTATGCACAAACAATGAATCATGGAACACTTCATCTAAAACTAATGATGTAATGTATGGGGATTAACATAAGAATAAAAAAAAATTAAAAAAAAAAACACATAGGTAACAAAAATAACAATAGATAAATTGCACTACAGTGAAATTTTATAATTTTGTGCACCAAAGGACACAATCAAGTGAAAGGCAACCTACACAATG
>NW_027954364.1:0-213 GCF_054177405.1 Leptonychotes weddellii
GCAGATGAAGTTGTTCCTCAATGAACTAAGACACAGCACACAGGTGAGCACTGTGGAGTCCTATCCGTGAGTTTTGGGTTTCTTTAAAGAATATTCCAGCACTAAGCTGGTGAGGGTTGCTCAGCTCTGTACCCTACAAGACCCTGAGCTTGGAGTTCTATCAATCACTTCTAGAGAATTCATGTATCTACTAAATAGGCAGAAGGCAAAGTC
>NW_027954365.1:0-213 GCF_054177405.1 Leptonychotes weddellii
AGGGAACCAGAACGAGAGTGAGTGATATAGAAAAAAAGAGGTTTATTTTAAAGATAAAATCTTACCTATTTTGCTAAAGCAAAGGAAGTAAAGGCTCAAAAAGGAGCTATTAGAAGATAAGAGAAATGCTATGAACCAGGGACAGCACAGTGGTGCTGGTGAAGTCTGTGGAAGGTTGTTACCTTACCTCTGGTGGGTGAACGTGGAGTTCTT
>NW_027954366.1:0-213 GCF_054177405.1 Leptonychotes weddellii
GAGAATATTGGGCGCCTGGGTGGCTCAGTCGTTAAGCGTCTGCCTTCGGCTCAGGTTATGATCTCAGGGTCCTGGGATCGAGCCCCACATCGGGCTCCCTGCTCAGCGGGAAGCCTGCTTCTCCCTCTCCCACTCCCCCTGCTTGTGTTCCCTCCTCTCGCTGTGCCTCTCTCTGTCAAATAAATAAATAAAATCTTTTAAAAAAAATGGAGA
>NW_027954367.1:0-213 GCF_054177405.1 Leptonychotes weddellii
GAGCTCACTGACCGGATTTCACGGTGATCACTTTCTTAGAGCATTTGCTGCCCCCAAAGCTCTAAAAGTCTTTGAGACATTCTGTCATTTTTACTAAACTCTTGGCACATAGTACCCATTTTAAGGATGGTGAAAACTGAGGCCCTGGGGGATTAAGGGACTTGCCCAATTTCACGGCCGGGGTGGCCGGGGGTGGGGGCTGCTGAGCGCCTT
>NW_027954368.1:0-213 GCF_054177405.1 Leptonychotes weddellii
CCCGTTTTAAAACTGCCACAATGACTGCAAACATCCCTTAAGGACCATCCCATTTCTTTGTCCCTCTTGACAGAAAAACTCTTCAGAGAATTACCCCCCCACATTCCTAAGTCCAGTGGTGGAATCTCCGTCCTCATCCTATGTGACCTGTGAGCAATACGAACCAGTCTACTGCTGCCTCCTCCTTGGCTCCCAGGACTCCCTGTTCTTTGT
>NW_027954369.1:0-213 GCF_054177405.1 Leptonychotes weddellii
CTCCCTGCTCAGCGGGGAGCCTGCTTCTGCCTCTGACCCTCCCCCTTCTCATGTGCTCTCTCTCTCTCATTCTCTCTGTCTCAAATAAATAAATAAAATCTTTAAAAAAAAAAAAAAGAATTATTTGTGTTGCTATCAGTTTTCTACAAGTTCACTTTAATTTCTGCAGAGTTGTAAAGATCGGTCAGGTATGTTATAAACTGGGGCTGCCTA
>NW_027954370.1:0-213 GCF_054177405.1 Leptonychotes weddellii
TCCCCACTTGTGCATGCGTGCGCACTCTCTCTCCCTCTCAAATAAATAAATAAATAGACCTTTAAAAAAAATTATAGACTGGGGCGCCTGGGTGGCTCAGTCGTTAAGCGTCTGCCTTCGGCTCAGGTCATGATCCCAGGGTCCTGGGATCGAGCCCCGCATCGGGCTCCCTGCTCCGCGGGAAGCCTGCTTCTCCCTCTCCCACTCCCCCTG
>NW_027954371.1:0-1214 GCF_054177405.1 Leptonychotes weddellii
GAAAAGAAGCTGGCGTGCTAGCCCACATATCTGTATATTCCATTATTACCGTATTTCACAGATTCTAACACCGGCCGTTTTCGTTCACAGGTTAACATCTTTGAAACTGGAATATGGCTTATAATCAATGACATTCCCCCATGGTGAATAAAATAATGATGCCACGTGGAGCGCATCTAAGAGAGTTTCGGTGGGATGAAATACGGTATCTGAAATTGTTACAAACACCCAGACAAAGACTGCACCTCTTTTTATTGCTGGCGTCCTGCCTCTCCTCGGCCAGAGCAACTCACCGCAGGCTTTTAATATTATCTCCTGGTAATGCGCAGAGTCTTTTCAAGTGGACTTCACTGGAGATAAGAAACGGTGCTTAATGGTTAATAAAAGGTAGCAGAGATGCACTGGTAAATCATTAAGGCACCTGCCCTGCCCCAGCCCCCTCTGAGAGTCCTCAGGCACGCACCTGCTCACGCATGCGTGCACACGCGCTTCCCATGTGCTTAATACCCCAGAGACCTCCGTGTTGCCTCTGGGGAAGGTCTTGACCCCTCCGTGAGCACGTAGAGCCCATCACGCTCTGCATCCTCAGTCCCTCATCCACCCAGACCCTTCCCTCTCTGCTCCCTGAACGCACATGCTTCCCGGCCTCAGGCCCTCTGCTCATGCCCACCTTCCAGCTGGGGGGCTCACACTCACCCTTCCAGACCTCGGGCTACCATCACGCACTTCTCACCTACCAGCCCTGTCCCAGGCACCGAGGAGGCCACAGCAAACAAAACAGGCAGAGTCCTGCCCTCCCCGGGTTTGCATTCTAGTGCAGGGAGCCACAGAGAAACAGGGCGATTAAGTGAATAGTGTGTTGGATAATGTCATACTAGGTTAGGCTCTGGAGTAAAACCGTCGGGAAGAAGCATAAGAAGGAGTTGGGGTGTTCACATTTTAGACACAGTGGCTGGGGAGGGCTGAGAAGGTGACGTTGGACTCTAGACCCGAGGGAGGTGGGGGAGGGTAGGCGTGTGGCCATCTGGGGAAGATCATTCTGGGCGTAGAAGCAACAAACCCAAAAGCCTGAGACCAGATCACGCCTGGCAGATTCAAGGAGTTGGGAGGAGGCCAGTGTGATCTGGAGGGAGAGGAGCAAGAGATGAGACCAAAGAGAAATAGAGACTGGATCCTGAAGGGCCTTGTGGTCCACTGAGATCATTGACTCTTTC
>NW_027954372.1:0-213 GCF_054177405.1 Leptonychotes weddellii
ATGACACTACAGACAAAGGGCTGATATCCAAGATCTATAAAGAACTTCTCAAACTCAACACCCAAAAAACAAATAATCAAGTCAAAAAATGGGCAGAAGACATGAACAGACACTTCTCCAAAGAAGACATACAAATGGCTAACAGACACATGAAAAAATGTTCATCATCATTAGCCATCAGGGAAATTCAAATCAAAACCACACTGAGATACC
>NW_027954373.1:0-213 GCF_054177405.1 Leptonychotes weddellii
CAGGGAGGGATTCAGTGCCCCTCCCCCACAGCCCATGTCAGCTGATACCGAGGCTGTGACCAGGGGCCAGAGACTGACTTCCAGCAGCATCTCCGTGCACAGTAACCCCACAGGGTAATTGGGGCCGACTGGGGCAGGCGCCCCTGCAGAGGAGACTCTGGGTGTCCTGACCACAGCTCCCTTCCCCCAGCAGCGGGGGGCTGGCTGACACAC
>NW_027954374.1:0-213 GCF_054177405.1 Leptonychotes weddellii
AAATTCCTGAAAGTTTAACAGTTAGCTCTCTCAAGCCACTTCGAGCAGACTACAGCACAACACTGTCTCTGCCCATCCTCCCTGCTGTGAATTACCACCTGAAGATATGGTTTTGGTGATCACATACTTGCATTAATACTGTTTTGTTGTTCTATTTGTTTTTGATTGCCCATAATTATTTTTCCCAGACCCACTGATATGCAAAATGTAAAT
>NW_027954375.1:0-213 GCF_054177405.1 Leptonychotes weddellii
CAGGAATACCAATTGCTGGAAGGTGAGGAATGGCAGCAACTGTCCCTTCAGAAGACAGTTTGGCCATTTTCTCCAAACCTAAATAAGTCTCATGTTAAGATCCAACAACTGCACTTCTAGTATTTAGACTACTGCTTTGAAAAACTATTTCCAAACAAAACCTCACATGCAGTTATGCGCACTAGCTCTATTCATAATGGTTACAAACTTAAA
>NW_027954376.1:0-213 GCF_054177405.1 Leptonychotes weddellii
GGAGGGAAGGGGGAGGGGGGAGAGAATGGAAAGGGGGGACTGGTTCGGTCAGGGCGCTCTGCCTCAATGATCCCCTGTGGCGTGAATGCGGAGAACTTAGAGCTCACCTGATGCTCTCGCTGACATGCTCTCGGTAATATGATAGCAGGTGGCCTCACTCCAGGAAGAGACTTTGGTGTCCCTGAAAATGGCTTCCCTCCCCCTCCCCCTTCA
>NW_027954377.1:0-213 GCF_054177405.1 Leptonychotes weddellii
ACTGCAAAGAATAAAAAAGCAACTCGTGTGACGCCGGACAGGCTCAGTCGGTACAGCATGCAACTCTTGATCTCAGGGTCATGAGTTCAAGCCCCACACTGGGCGCAGAGCCTACTTAAAAAGAAAAAGGGTGGGTGATAGACACTGGGGAGGGTATGTGCTCTGGTAAGCGCTGTGAATTGTGCAAGACTGTTGAATCACAGACCTGTACCT
>NW_027954378.1:0-213 GCF_054177405.1 Leptonychotes weddellii
TCTCTCTCTATATATATATATATATGCTTTTTTTCCCTAACAACATAAGATCAGGGTAGCCAAGATACGCTTTTGAATAAAAAAAGTATATGCAATAATTATCACAAAAAAATGGTCATTCCCATTAATCAAAATTGTATGTGGCAGGACAATATTTATACATCTCTTCTATAGTCTTTATTCCCTTTTTCTTTCAATAGGATGGGGTCTTTG
>NW_027954379.1:0-213 GCF_054177405.1 Leptonychotes weddellii
TTGATCTTTTTTTTCCCATGACCTGATATTATTTCTTCCTTGAATATTTAGAAGAACTTACTGGTAAAACTGTCTGAATTGGTATTTTTAAGCTTTTTAGTGTTGTAGATATTTTTTTTATTTAAATTCAATTAGCCAACATATAGTACATCATTAGGTTTTGGTGTAATTCTAGATATAATTGCTATAATTTTTTTTTTTTTTTACCTTTTA
>NW_027954380.1:0-213 GCF_054177405.1 Leptonychotes weddellii
CCCCACCTTTTTCGGTCTTCTCTGGTTTTAGTTCAGCATTCTATATCATTCTGTTTTCTTTCTTGAATTTGCATATTAACATGCTTGTTTTGTGAAATATTTTTGGCTGCCTTAGAGTTTGAAATATACATTTATGATGAGTCTAGGTCCACATGCAAATGACATTACACCATCTCATGAATACTGCAGGAGTCTTTTTCTTTTAATACAGTT
>NW_027954381.1:0-213 GCF_054177405.1 Leptonychotes weddellii
TTGCTGTCTGGGACGCCTGGGTGGCTCAGTCGGTTAGGTGAAGCACTCTGGATTTCCACTCAGGTCATATTAGGGGTGGTGAGATCAAAGTCTGCAATGGGATGCACTGAGCATGGAGACTGCTTCAGATTCTCCCTCCTTCTCTCTGGCCCTCCCCCTGTGCTCTCAGAAAAACCTGGGGCGCCCGGGTGGCTCAGTCATTGAGCGACTGCC
>NW_027954382.1:0-1214 GCF_054177405.1 Leptonychotes weddellii
ACAAGAGCTTTGAATGACACACTGAACCAGATGGACCTCATAGATATATACAGAAAATTATGAACGAAAGGGGAGAGATCACGACTAACACCAAGGAAATAGAAACAATTATTAGAAATTATTATCAACAACTATATGCCAATAAATTAAGCAACCTGGAAGAAATGAATGCCTTCTTGGAAACCTATAAACTGCCAAGACTGAAATAGGAAGAAATTGACAACCTGAATAGGCCAATAACCAGTAACAAGATTGAAACAGTGATCAAAAACCTCCCAAAAAACAAGAGTCCAGGGCCTGATGGATTCCCTGGGGAACATTATAAGAAGAAATAATACCTATTCTCCTGACGCTGTTTCAAAAAATAGAAACAGAAGGAAAGCTTCCAGACTCATTCTATGAGACCAGCATTACTTTATTCCCTAAACCAGGCAAAGATCCCATCAAAAAGGAGAATTTCAGACCAATATCCCTGATGAATATGGATTCTAAAATTCTCAACAAAATCCTAGCTAATAGGGTCCAACAATACATTCAAAGGATCATCTACCACAACCAAGTGGGATTTATCCCTCGGATGCAAGGGTGGTTCAACATTCACAAATCAATCAATGTGATAGAACACATTAATAAGAGGAGAGAGAAGAACCATATGGTCCTCTCAATTGATGCAGAAAAAGCATTTGACAAAATACAGCATCCTTTCCTGATTAAAACTCTTCAGAGTATAGGGATAGAGGGAACATTCCTCAAGTTCATAAAATCCATCTATGAAAAACCCACAGCGAATATCATCCTCAATGGAGAAAAGATGAGAGCCTTCCCCTTAAGATCAGGAACATGTCAAGGATGCCCACTCTCACCACTGTTGTTCAACATAGTACTAGAAGCCCTAGCAACAGCAATCAGACAACAAAAAGAAATAAAAGATATTCAAATTGGCAAAGAAGAAGTCAAACTCTCTGTCTTCACAGATGACACGATACTTTATGTAGAAAACCCAAAAGACTCCACCCCCAAATTACTAGAACTCACACAGCAATTCAGTAATGTGGCAGGATACAAAATCAATGCACAGAAATCAGTCGCTTTCTTATACACTAACAGTGCAACTGTAGAAAGAGAAATTAGAGAAACAATTCCATTTACAATAGCACCCAAAACCATAAGATACCTTAAAATAAACCTAACCAAAGAGGTAAAAATCTATACTC
>NW_027954383.1:0-213 GCF_054177405.1 Leptonychotes weddellii
GCTAACCATCCTCCCACCCCCCTCCCCTCAAGAACCCTGTTTGTTTTTCAGAGTCCATCGGCTCTCATGATTCGTGTACCCCTCCGATTACCCCCGCTTCATTCTTCCCCTCCCGCTACCTTCTTCTTCTTCTTTTTTTTTTTCTTAACATATATTGCATTATTTGTTTCAGAGGTACAGATCTGAGATTCAACAGTCTTGCACAATTCACAG
>NW_027954384.1:0-213 GCF_054177405.1 Leptonychotes weddellii
TATTTTTTTTTTTTAAAGATTTTATTTATTTATTTGAGACAGAGAGAATGAGAGAGAGAGAGCACATGAGAGGGGGGAGGGTCAGAGGGAGAAGCAGGCTCCCTGCCGAGCAGGGAGCCCGATGCGGGACTCGATCCAGGGACTCCAGGATCATGACCTGAGCCGAAGGCAGTCGCTTAACCAACTGAGCCACCCAGGCTCCCAGAGGTTAAT
>NW_027954385.1:0-213 GCF_054177405.1 Leptonychotes weddellii
GTGTATGGTGTATGTGTGTGTGTGTGTGTGGTGTGATGTGTGCACATGTGTGGTGGTGTGTATGTGAGTGAGTGTAACATGCGTGGCATGTACATGTGTGATATGCACAATGTGTGTGGTGTGTGTCAGGCATGTGGCATGTATGCTATGTATCACGTGGTGTGTATATAATATGAGTGTGTCCCTGAGGGTGGGCTGGTAGGCACAGGGAAA
>NW_027954386.1:0-213 GCF_054177405.1 Leptonychotes weddellii
GGACCAGCCAGGAATCAGGTGGAGACCTCACAGGCTCCGTCTGTACCAGCAAAGGGTGTGATCACCTGACGGAAGAATCTACCGCCCTAGATTCCTGGCTGGCCTTCCTTCATCCGCTCTTCCAGTCAAGCTTCCTCAACGCCACCCTGTCATGTCTCTCCCTCAGGTGCACAGGAAGGTCATCTGACATGGTGGAATGGTGCTGAGTGCTAA
>NW_027954387.1:0-213 GCF_054177405.1 Leptonychotes weddellii
GTGCTTTTTACATGCACCTGCTCTTAGATTCCACACCTGTTTTGAGTGTTTGTCATGAAAAGGTGTTATATTTTATCCAAAGCTTTTTCGGCATTTATTGAGATGGCAAATAATTTTTCTCCTTTAATCTGCTAATGTGGTGAAGTAGAACACTCAACTTTCAAATAATAAACCAAACTTGCATTCTTGATACAAACCTTCCTTAGTCAGGAT
>NW_027954388.1:0-213 GCF_054177405.1 Leptonychotes weddellii
CTGAGATGTGGTCGGTGGCTCTGTGCCCACGTGGCCAGTCAGTATGTGCTCCCAACCCTGTCTTCGTGCCGAGTTCTCGGGCTCCTTATTCTCTGTTGTTTTTCCCCGGATTTGCTCCTGGGCTGCGTGCTAGCACTGTGCTGGGCGTCCTGCTTGCAGACGGCAGATGGACAGAGTGCTCAGCCTCCAAGATGGAGAGAGTCAGTCCTTCAT
>NW_027954389.1:0-213 GCF_054177405.1 Leptonychotes weddellii
ATTTTTCTCTCCCAAAATCACCCTTGTTTTCAGAGACAGCAAAGTCAAGACTAATTCATTTGAAAAGCAAGTTTAATTTTAATAAACTTGGCCCAATTATTTACATAAGCTCAGCAAGAATAGTGATTGATCATACAGATCTTTTAAAATCTGCTTTGCTGGAACTTTTTATAAGGAATCTAGGTTGAACTTTTAGTAGTGTCTAAAGGCCAG
>NW_027954390.1:0-213 GCF_054177405.1 Leptonychotes weddellii
CTAAACAGGAAAGGACTCCTCTAAAGAAAGCAGTGCTTCTCCAACTGGAAAGTGCTCCCAAATTACCAGGGCTCTTGCTGAAATGTGGATTCTGGTTCGGGGGTCCAGGGAGGGTCCTGAAATCCTGCATTTCTAATCAGCTCCCAGATGCTGCCGATGTCCTCATGTTGGACCACACTCTGAGGAGCGAGGCTGCAGTACATCTCTGGGGAC
>NW_027954391.1:0-213 GCF_054177405.1 Leptonychotes weddellii
TATATATATATATATATATATATATATATATGAACAGTCATTTGGCTATCTGTGTAGGGTTGGGATAGGAGTACTTGTAATGCCCTCAGGGTCCCTCACTTTCCCCATTTTCAAAGGTATTTGACAAAAGGCTCTGGGCAGGATTGCTGGAAAGGTCTCTTTATGTGCACTGTATCTATACTCCAGACAGTGATAAGGAAGAGAAAGAACATG
>NW_027954392.1:0-213 GCF_054177405.1 Leptonychotes weddellii
AATTAAAACAGATTTCCAGTAGAGATGGAGACTTTTGGTAATGACAGCATTATGGGTGCACTGTGCAGAATTACAATTCACAGCCTAAGCCCTGTACAGCTTCAACATGAGGATTAGCCAGTTTACTGTCGAGTTAATTTTTAAACTAAAAGTAATTTTTAAAGTTAAGGCAGTTATATAGCTTGTCACTTTCTTTTTTTACAGGAAAGAAAA
>NW_027954393.1:0-12470 GCF_054177405.1 Leptonychotes weddellii
GACAATGATGTTTCCTGGTGTAGATTTCTTTATGTATATCCTGGTTGAGGTTTGCTCAGCTTTTTTAACCTGTAGGTTTATGTCTTTTGCCAAATTGGAAAAGTTTTCAGACATTATTTCTTTGACTACATTTTCAGCCCCACCCTCTTTCTCCTCTCCTCCTGGGACTCAGATGACAAAAACATTAGATTATTTGTTATGGTCCTTTATGTCCCTGAAGCTCTATTCTTTTTTTTTTTTCAATTATTTTATCTTGTATTCTTCAGGTTATATAATTTCCATTGATTCATACTCAAGAGCACTGACTCTTGTCTCTGCCACTTCCTTTCTGCTATTGATTAAACCTATCATTTTTAAATTTCAGATTTATAATTTTCAGTTCTAAAATTTTATTTCTTTTTTTTTTTTTAAAGATTTTATTTATTTATTCATGAGAGACAGAGAGAGAGAGAGAGAGGCAGAGGGAGAAGCAGGCTCCCAAGGAGCAGGGAGCCTGATGTGGGACTCGATCCCAGGACCCTGGGATCATGACCTGAGCCGAAGGCAGACGCTTAACCATCTGAGCCACCCAGGTGCCCCCTCTAAAATTTTATTTCATTCTTTTGTATAGGTTCTATCTCTCGTTGAGAAAGTATTTTCTTTCCATGTATTTAGAAAGTGTCTATTTTACTGCATAGAGGATAGCTGTAACAACTGCTCCTTGCTCTTTGTCTGATAATTTCTATATCTAAATTATTTGAGAGTTGGCATTGGTTGATGGTTTTATCTCTTGAGAATTGCTTTTTTTAGTATACAGGGATTTGCTCTCTTTCTAACAGCCAAAAGCTTTTATAAGGAAAATTTTGGACATCGGAGAATAAAGGCACTCACACTAAATCTTGATCTACCCACTGGTAGCAAACAGGAGGGGAGTTTGTCCCACTAACACAATTCCTTCTTGCAGTTTACCCTGGATGATTCTCTCTGGCACTTATGAGACAAAAGTGTAAGTACTTAACATCATACCATACATACAGATGTAAAAATAGCAAAAAATAAGCACATTGAGTAGTCCCAAAAGATCCTACTCAGCAAAGTCCAACTTTTTTTTTTTTAATGCAATGTTTGTTCAAAATTTATCAGTTAACTCAGTCAGTTCTTTTTTTTCTTTTCACCTATAAGAACAGCAGAGTTAAAATATGTGCTTGTTCGGGGCTCTGATAGGAGATCCTGATATCTTCTGGCTGCAGATTTGTGGAATGCAAGGAATGAGTCTAGGTTGAGAGGAATGGTTATAGCATCTAGGGAGGCTCTTTTTCCTCTTGTCCCAATGTCTGCCTCCTTTTCAGTGCATCTTCCAGTGTCTGTGGAGTCTGCGGGCTCAGGGTTTCTCTTTTTCTCTCCCCTCACATGCCACTGTGGCTGCACCCTATATTCCTCAGCACTAGTGTTTATTCCTGTGCCCAGAACTTTTCCTTCCACTCCCCCCAGGACTGAGTAGAATGGTGACTTTAGCACCTATATTCAACAGAGCCATGAAAGTTTACATTCTTACCCTCCTTGGTATTTTGAAACATATTTGAATGGGTTCATAGGGCCTTTGGGGCAGAGAAATCTCAACCTCAACCCAAATTCTTAAAGAAGCTGAGGTCAGAGTAGAGGGGAAGAAGGGAGCAGAGCGATACAGATAAAATATCTCTGTTCTAGTAGCAAAACACATTTACTTTCAAATTCAAACACTGCAGAGGCAGCTCATGGCTCAACTGAATAAATATCCAATGTTTTAGGTCTATCCAAAGGTCTGTACCTGATTTGGGAAATCCTTAATCCTTCTATCTGTAGCAGAGAGCAAAAACTAAAAGTGCCATTTGGGTGGGATGCTTGTTTCAATCCTACCAGCTCACTCAGCTTTTAACCACTTCTCAATCCTACTCATTAATAAGCAACAAAATGGAAGACCCTTTATTGACTAAATGACTATGCAGTTTGATCAACGTGCCAGCTACCGATTCCCATGGACTTCCTCAAATATAATTAATCAGTCCTCAGAGCCCTTGACCTTCTCTTTGGAAGGCCATGTCTTTGCCATTGCTCCAACCGTATTGCCAAAATTATTGTAAGTTGATAAATTAGCCTGCCACTTGTAGTACAGAAGACATCAAGCTATTTATTATTCAGAGAAGCCAGAGGAACATCATCGCACTGGTTCCCCAAGCTTCAATCCCTTCAGGGAGGTAAGACAATAGCCAAATGTCACATGTGCATGCACTGAGGTGCAACACCAGAGGAATACTGAAATCAAGAAATGCTGATCTTATAAACTCTGATCACTGTGGGTGACCCATCTATCTTTCCTTCTGGGGAAAGAAAGAGACTTTATCTTGACACTGGAATGTAAGCAAATTTCTCTGGGGAGAGAAGGAAGCTCTATCTTTAAACAATCTGCCCTCTGACCAAGAGGGATACACCATTTTAAATTTTAAAATAAAAGCCTTTGTGCCAGCACCAGGCCTAGAGTGAGGCAAGAGAGGCACCAAGGGGGTAAAACTTAAGGAGGTATTTAATCAAGCACTAAGCATACACTTGAAAGAGGGAGACTAAGCAGCTCGTTAAGCTTTGCCCCCTACTTGCTTTGCATACCTCCCTCTACCCCTGGTCTTGCTGTTTGCTAATCAAGCATACTCTACTCAGAAAGGAAGACCAAGGCCATGCAGAAATGCAATAAATTCGGGGAGATTTTCTACCAGTGCTTGTCACCAAGATCAGGTTTACATAAGGTGCTCAAGATTATGGAGTCTACTGAATCACAGCATCTATCATGATCTGTGACAATGACATTAAATTACCTATTCTCTGATCATCATACAGTCAACCTAGGGTTCCTATACCCATAATAGTTCTAGTGCTAAGGAAGGAATATTAAATTTGTTACTTGGAGAGGGGGTGAGGCAGTTACCCTTTTCAGGATAATTCTGCTTAACATCTGCCTCTTTCATTGCACTGTTAGTCATTATTCAGTTTGGAAGAGACTGCTCACAAAATGTGCAACTATTGGAGGCATTGGGCATCACTGTCAACTAAGTCTTTCTACTTAGTATCTAGAGTTAGGGATTATTTATTCTGAGCATCCTTGCTAGCAAGAATTCGTCAAGATTCTATTGGTTTCTCCATGAAGTGCCACAGCTTTTTTCCTTTAGATTTGAAGGTCACTTGACCACTGCTAAGAACTACCTGTATAATCCTTTGGGCAATTACTGGTTATGAGTGAGTTACCTTGAAGGTCAACATAAAATACTCCCAGATATTTTATAAAATACTCCAAGGAAGCATGGGAAGACTTCTAGTAACTGGAATAAGTTCTTTCTCTTCCAATATTCTGGTTTCTTCTTTTAAATGTCTAGTTTTCAACAAGGCTGCTTATTATAGATAGGGAATAGTATTTTCAGCTACCTTTCCTTCTTCTTGGTATCATCTGTCCATGCAATTATCCAAAACCCCAAGTCTAAATCTATTTCCTCCCAAACTTGTTATTAAGCATGCTGTAAATCTTTAGCTACTTTATAGCACAGATGTTGAAGTTTTCATCCCAGCATCAAATTCTGATATATTTTTTTTTCATTTCTCTCTCTCTCTTTTTTTCTTTTTTGCCAAAAAGTACCTTGTGACTATGACTGTGGGTCTTAAAGGCAATCTGGCTGCTGCCATGAATCTGTGTTAACATACGGGATTGAAATGTCAAAGCAGACTCGTGTAAATCAAATAAATATCTCACCCCATACCAACATTTACTAGTGACTAAAAAAAGACAGGCAAGGCATGCTTGGGTGGCTCAGTTGGTTAAGCGTCCGACTCTCGATTTCAGTTCAGGTCATGATCTCAGAGTCCTGGGATTGAGCCCTGTGTCAGGCCCCATGTCAGGCTCCACTGTGCTGAGCATGGAGCCTGCTTCAGATTCTCCCTCTCCCTCTATCCCTCCCCATTCTTACTCTCTCTCCCTCTCAATGAAGAAGAAAAATAAGAAGAAAGAAGAAGAAGGAAGAAGAAGAAGAAGAAGAAGGAAGAGGAGGAGGAGGAAGCAGCAACGGGCAAACACAAATGTAGCATTTCTTGCTGGAGGACCCTAAATCTATCGAAAGTAACTTTTAAAAAGTGTCCCTTTCTCTCACATTAATACATGTTTTAGTTTTGGATTGAGAGATGAATTCAAAGTGGTAAATGGGACAGGAAGAGAAGCTCTGTAATGAAGTAACAGCCACAATCTGAGACCACTGAAGCATGTGTGAAGGACTGGCAGGAAAGTGAGTACTCTTGTTTTATAACACTTAAGTCATTTTATGGTTTAAGTTCTTGCTTATCACTCGACAAAAATGCCAGAATGAATAATTGGAGTATCCTGTATCATGATAAAAGAAAGGAAGGAAAGTAAAAAAATCAGTGAATTAAAGAAAATATTTGGAAAATCAGACTGAGAGCTTCAGAGAGATAATTGTACATCCCTGAGACTTCAAACAAGATTTCAATTCCCAGGAAAGACTGGCCAAGAGCAAGCTACTTACGAAATGATGGAGGCTAAGAAATAAAGAGAACCCTATAAACAGGGACACGGCTTTGCGGATTTCTATTCCCTACCTCAAGGAGAGAAACTATTTTGTAGACCTGCCACTGGCCAGTTCTTTTAACTGGAGGCCATCACGGGAGTTCATGGATCAGCAATCAGTGAAGAACAACCCAAATCCTTCTTATCTCAAAGTAAGGCCTGGTTAGGAGCAAGTGTGAGCTGGGGCTGGATGTGCAGAAACCAGGGGGCCCCGTGATGGTAAGTCAGGCAGTGCAGAGATGAGGAAGTCAGGTTATAGTATGTGGACAGCATTGTATGGAGTATTTATTTCATCTTTTCAGTAGCAACCACTGTGCTTTTCACTGGTATATCTTTCTAAAACAGGGTTTCTCAGCCTTGGCATTACTGACATTTTCTGCCAGATAATTCTTTGCTGTGGGGACTATCGTGTTCATGCTAGGATCTTTACCAGCATCCCTGGCCCTGTACAGTTACCTGGTAAAATACCAGATGATCAGTTAAATTTGGATTTCAAGTAAGCAACCAATAATTGGCATTGTCTAATTAACAACTTCTCCTAGGTCCAAAACTGGTCCTCTATAGTATTTATACTAGACCTATCCTAAGAGATACTAACATAAAAGTGATTTTTAAAAAAAATCTGATTTGAATTTAACTGAGCCTCCTATATATTTATTTGATAAATCTGACAAATTTACACTAAATGCCAGTAGCATTCCCAATTGCGGTGACTAACAATGTTCCCAGATATTGCCAAATGTCTCCCAGGGAGACAAATCACCCTGTTTTGAGAACCACTGTCCTAAAAAGAGTATGTTCTTTGCAGATGAGGGCCTATGGACTATTCACCAAATATTAATTTTTACTCACCCATTGAAAAATCTATTTTCAGCCTGCAATATCCAGGTCACTTTTCCAGGCTTTATCTTTCATTCTACTAATGATAATATAATTGACTCTTTAAATTACCTTTCTGCAATGTTGAAGATTTGTCTACTAATTTTATTGCTGAGAAGTATACCATTTCCTTGCAATATCTTCTTTGCTTTATTAAAGAAAATATTGTAATTATTCTCCAACTATTTTACTTAACTATTCTACTTCCAACTATTTTATTTAAAAAATTATTGTTATTCTGTGCTTTTTCTGTGTCTTGTTACTTTTTACTTGCCCCTGATTTGTTTTTCCTTTGAAACATTTATATTTCTTTGTTTGCTTAGTGGCTCTTATCAAATGAACTTCTGATTTCTACTATCTCTTAAAATTCTGTTCATTTTCTAATGTTTGTCCTTGCCTTCCTTAAACAGTCAACCAACTGAATAAAATTCAAATTCTGTTTTGAAGATTCAGAATCCAGAGTCCAGGTCTGGTGGTTGTAACCCCTTTTTTTTTTTAAGATTTATTTATTTATTTGAGGTGGGGAGGGGCCGAGAGGGAAAGAGAGAGAAACCCAAGCAGACTCTCCGCTGAGCACAGAGCCCGACTATCTCATGACCCTGAGATCATGACCTGCGCCAAAACCAAGAGTTGGCTGCTCAACTGACTGAGCCACCCAGGTGCCCTTGTAACACTTCTTGATAGTCAGGGCTACTTAATGCTCTTTACTGAAAACATTTAAAGAACAAGGCTTGTATTTGGAAATAACTATTAATGACATGTTACTTTCAATTAACTTTATTTTTATGTTTTCAAATAAAGTTTTAGTTAAACAGGAGACCCTATCAGCTATTTGTATTTGGGCTTTCCTTCCTAGTTTTAAATTGATCATCATTTTTAGGACATAAATCTGTAGATGTTTGTGCATGTAAATCTGTTTATACATATACATTGATACACATATAAATATATATTGTAATCCTTCATGTATTTCTATTTTATCTGATTATATATTCATCCAACATATTAATAAAATTTAAAAATGGAATGGTCTGTTTTCTATAGTACCTAATATAAAATGCATTATCAATATATTACAATTTTACTATTAAATACATAATTCCCATATCTAATGCAAACAAGGTAACAATTTTTTTTCAACTTAAAACAAGCAGTACTTTCAATAATGCTCAATAACAAATCATAGAACACAGAGATAAGTAGTAGGCAAAAGGGACATAAATGAAGCTCTCCTTTTCTTCTTCTTTTGTTTCCCCTTCAAAACATCATCATTCATATCAGATATATTTGTGAGAGCAAGGAATTATCTTCTCTCAGGCATACATCAGCTTCCCCAGGACACAGTGGGAGGCCTGTTTCACTTTGCTGTTCCAAAAAACCAGTACAAATGAATGGCCAAGAGGACAGAAAAATGCTAGCATATTGGCAAACATCTTTGACATCTCATTATCTAAAATAGAACAGGTCAGGGATGCCTGGGTGGCTCAGTAAGATAAGTATCTGCCTTCAGCCAGGTCATGGTCCTGGGATTGAGCCCGGCATCAGGCTCCCTGCTCAGCGGGGGGGGTCTGTTTCTCCCTCTTCCTCTTCCCCTGCCCGCCCCCACTCATGCTCTCTCTCTCTCTCTCAAATAAATAAATAAAATCTTTAAAAAATAAAATAGGTCAAATGGCAAGATCTCATCCTTTTTATGTCCAAGTAATATTCTATTGCATACATATACCGTATCTTCTTTATCCATTCAACTGTCGATGGTAAGCATGGCATAATATATAAACTTGTTGAATCACTATGTTGTACACCTGAAAGTAATGTAACGTATATGTCAACTATATTCAAATAAAAATAAAACAAAATAAAATAGGTCAAAATTATCATGGTATTGCTCAAATAATACATAATAAATAGGAGTAAGAATGAAATCCTAGCTGTTGTAGCTCTTTCATGGGCTTCTGAGCTAAAATCCCTAGAATACGTACCCTGTAGTTTCACCGGCCTCATGTGGCTCCATAAGGAGAGGATTAGAAGAAGTAAGCAGATCAGTGACACTATAAAGAAGATTATGAACACCATATCAAGGAGAGTTTGAGAACTTAAAAAAATCACATGGTTTCTCTAGAAAATTGGATGTCGAGGTTTTTTCCATTTTTTACCCATTCTTGGATCAGTTTATTAATTAATGTTTCCTTTAAAAGTAGACATATGTAGAGAGAGAACATCACCTCTAGTACAATAATGGGGTGCACTTTGTGAATTTTCCATTTCATCCAAGGGAAAATGGGATTAGAAAACTTGGCTATCTTCAGGAAATAAAAGACATTAAAGCAGGTAGTACAGATCATGCAGAAACAGTTGGATCCTATCCAGAGAATGTCAAAACTTAACATCTGATTCTTAAAGTAAGATATTTTCTCATTACCCATATTAAAAGAGATCGCTAAAATCAATACCCGCAGAAACATATCCTGGAGATGACCAACCAGGTGAAAATAAAATCAATCAGAAGACCTTCTGGTTCCTGATCCCATCAATGCTGTTTCCCAGTACAGTAAATCCATTTCCCAAAATCCCAGTTATAAATTCTATGACAGAAATGATTATAAACAGGGTTTCCATCATGCTTGACATGTCTGTTGATAGGAAGTCTCTGTTTTCAATTAACCATTTACTGATTGTAACTGCACTATTACAGATTTATGTGTCCAGAGCTGTGATATCCAATGAGTGTCTTTTTTCTGTTTTACTGATAGCCACTACCAGAGTCTGGAAAGTCCCAAGCCATACTCCAAAAAATGTTCTTAGTTAAATTGTAAAATCTACACCCATTTTTCTCAGGTATCAGCTAGTGATTTTCAAGACAGATATTATATTCCCTGCTGTTACTGGCACTGGTTATATTTTATGTGTAAAGCTTTGCCTTAGAATTTGTATAATTTGAATCCCTGTTTGTTAACATGCAAAATGGAGATAGGTTCTCTGTTATAGTTTTGCAATGTCATCCTTAAAAGTTCATTCATTTTGATACCTTTATGCACTTGACTCATTCATCATCCTGGGGCTAGAAATCCTAAGCTATATCTAAAGTTTATAATCAGCATATATACCTTCATTAGCAACCTCATCCATATTTATAAAATACCCAAGGTTTAAGAAAATGTAAAAAACTTGTTCTCTCATGTTATACCAAAATCTTTTTTTTTTTTTTAAGATTTTATTTATTTATTTGACAGAGAGATAGTGAGAACAGGAACACAAGCAGGGGGAGTGGGAGAGGGAGAAGCAGGCTTCCCGCCGAGCAGGGAGCCCAACGTGGGGCTCGATCCCAGGACCCTGGGATCATGACCCGAGCCGAAGGCAGACACTTAACGACTGAGCCACCCAGGCGCCCCCAAAATCTTTTTAGAATCTGTGGTAGTTTTAAAATTTGCCATGAATTCTTTGACACTCCTTCTATTGACATTTGGAGTATATGTCCTCTCCTTGGTTTCTACTTCAACTAATAAAATAAATAAATAAATAACAGAAATGACACTGTAGTAATTCAGAAGCTCAGCCATAAAAAGCCATGCAGCTTTGTTCTCCACCACTGAGACATTTACTCTTGGAGCCCTAAGGCACATGCAGATAGTCCAACTACGCTGAAGCCACAGTGACCAAACCATATGGAGAAGCTGCGTATATAGGTCCTCCGATCAACAGTCTGATCTGAGCCCGTATTTTTAGTCTGAATGTTTAATTTTAGCTGAAAAATTATTCTTAACACATCTACTTTTTGTTTTATTACATACAGCTGTTTCGAATATGACGTGTATTCACCTTTTGTCTGTTTATTGATTTTCACAAAGAATCCTTTGCTTTACCCTCATCTATATTTTATTTTTCTATGTCATTTCTTTTTCTCATTATATGTGCGGATTATAAAGAAGTTGAGAATGCAACCTTGGAAATCAAATTGTTAGTGCTAACATTTTGATTTTTGTTTTCCATTTTCTTAGGCAAGGTACTCAACCCTTTTTATTCCTAGTTTCTTTATGCACCAAATGTGGTATAATTGTTTTCAGGATCAAAAATGACAATATATGTAGAGCACTGAGGATAGTTTTTTTTTATATACACTAAAGCCAAGTAAATGTTATTCTATTCCTAACTTCTATTTTTTTAAAGCTAATTTTGTCATTCACTTCTTTTTTTTCAGTTTATTTCCATTTAATGCAAATTCACTGAGCATAAGGAATAAAAGATCATTTTACATCTTCCATCAATATTTTGCTTAGTATTTTAAAAATTACATATTGACAAAGTCTTGAAGTCAGATTCACATATTTTCTCCTGTATTCTTAATGTACTTCAGGCCAAGTGCGCGGAGGGGCCTCTGGGACTAGCATTATATATATAGATCAGAGTTTGAGACTTTGCAGCGGTTCATTATAGAACGTTTATTTAATTTTTTAAATTTTTTTTATTATTATGTTATGTTAATCACCATACATTACATCATTAGTTTTTGATGTCGTGTTCCATGATTCATTGTTTGCGTATAAGACCCAGTGCTCCATGCAGTAGAATGTTTATTTAAAATCTGTTTCTCCTGGCAGCACCTGAATGGTTTGTTTGGTTAAGTGTCTGCCTTCAGCTCAGGTCATGATCTCGGGGTCCTGGGATTGAGCCCCAGGGACGGGTTCCTTGCTCAGTGGGGCGTCTGCTTCTCTCTCTCCCTCTGCCCCCTGCTTCTCTCTCTCTTTCTCTCTCAGTATCTCTCGGTCTCAAATAAATAAATAAAATCTTTTAAAAAATAAAATAAAATAATAAAAATAAAATAAAATCTGTTTCTCCTTTAGTGTTTCATGCTCATTTGCATTTGTATTTCCTTTTCATTGTACTATGGCATTTGGCTTGCCTCCACATACATTCATTAACCTCTTGGCATTCCTATCTTTTTAAGTTAAATATTTGGCCCATTCATCTTTTTAAACATTTTTTTGGAAATACATGAATTCATAAATATGAATTTTCTAATTTGGCTGACATTTTGTGGCTTTGATTTAGATAGTGCTTTTGCTCTTGTTCAGTTCTAAATTTTGGATTGAGCCCAACATGGTTTTTTGGGGTTTTTTTGTATTGTTTTGCTTATGATTGAATTAGTGAGTAATTTACTTTCCAAGTTATGGAATATCATTACTAATAATATTATTATTATTAATATTACTATTATTTTACTAAAATATTGAGTTGTGGTGATAAGAGAATATATTTTGTGTGATAGCCATTTTTTCATTTTTGAGAATTTTTTTGGCCTATTACATGATCAATGCTTGGAAAAATTAATTGTTTCTTTGAAATGATTGTGTATTCTCTGCTGGTACAGGACTCTATCAAATTATACTTAATTGTCTTATTTAATTCTGCTTGATCTATCAGCTTTTGAAATACTTAATATTTCGAAATTTAAAAAAAGGGGGGTTGCCTGGGTGGCTCAGTCATTAAGCGTCTGCTTTCGGCTCAGGTCATGATCTCAGGGTCCTGGTATCAAGTCCCGCATCCGGCTCCCTGCTCAGCAGGAAGCCTGCTAACTCCCCCTGCTTGTGTTCCCTCTCTCACTGTCTCTCTTTCAAATAAATAAATAAAAATCTTTAAAAAAAAAGAAATATTTAATATTTCACTATATACTGACTCAGCATTTTATTCATTTTAAAAAATTGGATTCATTTAATTTGGTACTACATTTTTAAAAGCATTCATGCCCTTAATCATTATCTCTTGTGGGCTCTCATTTCCTTTTATTAGCTTAAATATTTCTCTTTAAATGGTGATGACTTTCACCTTAAAAATTATTTCATTGATATCAGTGTTGTTCCACCAACTTTTGTTTGGTTGGTACATTAGTTCAGAATTCAACTTCATATTATAATGAGTACAATCATATTAGTGATTTAACTAGAAGTTTGTTTCTCACCTAACAAAACCCCAAAGTTTTTGGTTTTAACATTTTGGTAAAAAGTAAAAGAGTTTGCACATCAAGATGCACAAGATAATATTAGGGTTTTGTCATTAACCAAGAAGGAAAAAATAAATATTGGAAAACATCTAGCAGTCCTTTGGTCATTTGCATTCTTACATCTTTATCCGTGCATTTTCAGCCATTTTTCATTTATTTCTTTTAGGTTTGACTCTTGTGTAGGATAAAATATATAAAATTTATAAACATGCAAAATATTTAAGATTTTATTTTATAAAATATCATATATTCATACATCTAACATGTTTGCTAATCTAAAATTTGAGTGTTTCTGCCATTCAATGACTAACTTGATTCATTTAGTGATGTCTGATAACTTTACTCATTTCTAATGTCTTACTCATGGTCTTCAGCCATGCTTTTTCTTTTTTTCTCTAATTCTCATTGTCTGCTTTGTCTCAGATTGATGAAACTGACATTATTTCTTTTTCCCAGCTATTTATTCAGGAGTTTACTTACTTTTACTATTTTTTTATTAAGTAAAACACACTTAATATATGTAATATGTTTCTTTTTCTAATCATACCTGAGTTAAACCATTGTCTCTTCAGTATAGGCAAAAGCCTTGGCATGTGTTAAAATACCTTTGCACATGCTACTTCTTCCTGTATGTGTTATATAGATTCTTTTTGTTTTATTAACCAGCTTTACAGGTATAACTTGTATAGAATAAAATTTAGCAATTTTGAGCATACAGTTCATGTTACATAGAATTTTAATACTAGCTTGTTTTAAACTATGGAATATCAGTTGCATACAACTTATACATAGCCAATGCTTGCTTATTATTTCTCAGCCTATTTTAACATTTTGTTTGTTCAGCACTGCTCATTCTATCCCAGTTCTTCCTTTTTGACTTATTTTTTTCTTTGCATTAGTCTGCTCAAGCTGCTATAACAAACTACAAGATTGGATGGTTTAAACAACATATATTTGTTATCTCACAGCTCTGGAGGCTGGAAGTCCAAGATCAAGAAAGCATCAGGGTTGGTTTCTGGA
>NW_027954394.1:0-1214 GCF_054177405.1 Leptonychotes weddellii
TCTCCAGTAGCCAGAGGACAAGCCAGAGCAGCTTGTCTAATAAATATTACTCACCACAAAGCTATCCACATCTTTGTTTTTAAAAAGGCAGCCTTTCGCTTTCATCCCTGTCCACCTCACTCAATCTTGGGAGGGGTCCAAATCACTCAGTATTCTTAATTAGGCACTTAGTGAATTAAAAAGGCCATGTAGGTTTCTAGGATTGCTTACAGCTGGCATCATAGCTGCTGTCTCTGTTTTAATGGCTACTAGTGTTGCCATAGCTGCCCTTACTCACACCATTCAAATGGCTCAATATGTTGGTCAGATGGCCTATAACTTAACCTGAGAATTCCAATTGCAGCAAAATATTGACCAAAAATTATGGGGGAGGCTCCAACTTGTGGAGGTCACCATAGAATATCTGGGAGAAAAACAGGAAGCACTTACCTTCCACCAAAGCGTTAACTGAGATTGGGCCCATAAGGCCATTTGTGTAACCCCCACCTTTGGAACAATTCACTGCACTCACCATAGCACATACCCTCCCCACTGTTGAATCACAGACCTATACCTCTGAAACAAATAATACATTATATGTTTAAAAAAAAAAGAAGATAGGAGGAAGGAGGGGGGAGATGAACCATGAGATACTATGGACTCTGAGAAACAAACTGAGGGTTCTAGAGGGGAAGGGGGTGGGATAGCCCGGTGATAGGTATTAAAGAGGGCACGTTCTGAATGGAGCACTGGGTGTTATACGCAAACAATCATGGAACACTACATCAAAAACTAATGATGTAATGTATGGTGATTAACATAACATAATAAAAAAAATTAAGAAACACCTTCAAGGTTCTCGTCATGATAATTTAACCCTGGATATTCACAATCTCAAGGAAGAGATTCTAGCCTCCCTTACCACTATTAATAAATATGCATATGACCATCTTGAAAAATAACAAGGCTGGAGGTATCACAAGCCCAGACTTCAAGACATACTACAAAGCTGTAGTAATCAAAATATAGCAGTGGCACAAAAGTGGACACATAAATCAATAGAACAGAGAGCCCAGAAATAAACCAATGATTATATGATCAATTAACCTTCAACAAAGGAGGCAAAAAGACACAATGGGGACAAGGCAGTCTCTTTAACAAATGGTGCTGGGAAAACTGGAAAGCTACATGCAAAAGAATGAAACTAGACCACTTTCTTACACCATACACAAAAA
>NW_027954395.1:0-213 GCF_054177405.1 Leptonychotes weddellii
AAAGAGAGAGAGAGAGAAAGAAAGAGGGAGGGAGGAAGGAGAAAGAAGGAAGGAACTAAAAGGTTAATGGGAGAAGAGGATTATGGGTAATTTTTATCTTCTTTATCCTTTTCTGTGGTTTCCAAATTCTGAACAATAAGCATGTGTTGCTTTTACAATCAAAGAAAAGCAGATTCAAAGCATGGTTTGAAAACAATCACAGCAACACACCAT
>NW_027954396.1:0-213 GCF_054177405.1 Leptonychotes weddellii
TGTCATATTAGGAAACTTTTACTGATAGTTCTCAGTCTTGGTTGAAGTACATTGAGACCAACACCAGCATACCCTGCTATTGGGAGGGTAGCTTGGTACAGAAGTTCATAAATCAATTTGGCCATTTCTTTTTTTTTTTTTTTAATTTTTTTATTCTTATATTATCCCCATACATTACATCATTAGTTTTAGATGTAGTGTTCCATGATTCAT
>NW_027954397.1:0-213 GCF_054177405.1 Leptonychotes weddellii
GCAGGCTTCCCGCCGAGCAGGGAGCCCGATGTGGGGCTCGATCCCAGAACCCTGGGATCATGACCTGAGCCGAAGGCAGACGCTTAATGACTGAGCCACTCAGGTGCCCCAAGAAAGATTATTTTTAACATGCACATAGACTGGACGTTTCTCAGGCAGTCCCAAACACAATTATGATGGTAGCAAGATGGCTGTACCATTCCCAGCATTGTG
>NW_027954398.1:0-213 GCF_054177405.1 Leptonychotes weddellii
AAGGAAAAAAAAAGAAGAAGAAGAAGGTAGCGGGAGGGGAGGAATGAAGCGGGGGAAATCGGAGGGGTGGACGAACCATGAGAGACGATGGACTCTGAAAAACAAACTGAGGGTTCTAGAGGGGAGGGGGGTGGGAGGATGGGTTGGCCTGGTGGTGGGTATTGAGGAGGGCACGTTCTGCATGGAGCACTGGGTGTTGAGCACGAACAATGA
>NW_027954399.1:0-213 GCF_054177405.1 Leptonychotes weddellii
CTACCTTCTTCTTCTTCTTTTTTTTTTTCTTAACATATATTGCATTATTTGTTTCAGAGGTACAGATCTGAGATTCAACAGTCTTGCACAATTCACAGCGCTTACCAGAGCACATACCCTCCCCAGTGAGTGACTTGCTACTTCTTAATCCCTCCTCATAATTCTAGAAATTTCTCTGGTTCTTTTGGGTTTTGGAAACAAGAAAGTATTAGA
>NW_027954400.1:0-213 GCF_054177405.1 Leptonychotes weddellii
ACATTGCACTGGACGTTCTAGCCAGGGCAATTAAGCAAAAAAAAAAATAAAAGGCATCCAGATTGGAAAGGAAGAAGTAAAACTATTTATATTTGCATATTAAATAATATTATATATAGGAAATCCTACGAATCAAAAAAAATTACTGGAACTAATGAATGGGTTCAGCAAAGTTGCCAAATATAAGAGCAATGCACAACGGTCAACCGTATT
>NW_027954401.1:0-213 GCF_054177405.1 Leptonychotes weddellii
CATGAGGACTGCCACATAGCACTGTGTGTGGTGCAGTTATGGAGGTGCCATAAATTGGTTAAATGCTAAAACCCGGATAGATTAGATTAAAGTCTGGATAGATTAGAATAAGGAATTCGTGATATGTAGCACTTGAAATAACCAATAAATTGGGGAAATTTGTGAGTTATGGGGGGAGAACCTCCTGAGCTTGCATCTGACCGGGACGATTCT
>NW_027954402.1:0-213 GCF_054177405.1 Leptonychotes weddellii
GGCTTCCACTGTAGAGGGATCTGTGAGCTCCCCAGTTCCCCCACCAAGGCCAATAGAAGCCTCTGAGTCTGGTGGAACTGGCCCCAGTCCTGTTCGGGAGCAAACTCAGCATGGAGGCAACAGATGTCCTCAAGTGTAGGCTCTGGGCTGAAGCTGAAGGGGTTGGCAGCCGCAGTGACCTCCCCTCCAACCCCGCACCTCCATGTCCCCATT
>NW_027954403.1:0-213 GCF_054177405.1 Leptonychotes weddellii
TGGTGAATACAACCTCTGAATATACGTAAATATTTTAAGTTTCGACTTAGAACAGACTACTTCTTTTTTTAATTTTTTTATTATTATGCTATGTTAATCACCATACATTACGTCATTAGTTTTTGATGTAGTGTTCCATGATTCATTGTTTGCATATAACACCCAGTGCTCCATGCAGAACGTGCCCTCTTTAATACCCCTCACCAGGCTCAC
>NW_027954404.1:0-1214 GCF_054177405.1 Leptonychotes weddellii
ACAAATTTTAGGATTATTTGTTCCATTTCTGTGAAAAAAGTTGATGGTATTTTGATAGGGATTGCATTGAATGTGTAGATTGCACTAGGTAGCATAGACATTTTAACAATATTCTTCCAGTGCATGAGCATGGAACGTTTTTCCATTTCTTTGAGTCTTCCTGAATTTTTTTTTTTTTTATTAAAGATTTTATTTATTTGAGAGCGAGAGAGAATGAGAGCATGAGAGGGAAGAGGGTCAGAGGGAGAAGGAGACCCCCCGCTGAGCAGGGAGCCCGATGTGGGACTCGATCCCGGGACTCCAGGATCATGACCTGAGCCGAAGGCAGTCGCTTAACCAACTGAGCCACCCAGGCGCCCCCTCAATTTCTTTCATGAGTATTCTAAAATTTTCTGAGTACAGATTCTTCGCCTCTTTGGTTAGATTTATTCCTAGGTATCTTACGGTTTTGGGTGCAGTTGTAAATGGAATCGACTCCTTAATTTCTTTTTTCTGTCTTGTTATTGGTGTATAGAAGTGCAACTGATTTCTGTGCATTGATTTTATATCTTGCCACTTTAGTGAATTCCTGTATGAGTTCTAGCAGTTTTGGGGTGGAGTCTTTTGGGTTTTCCACATAAAGTATATCAGCTGCAAAGAGTGAGTGAGTGACGACTTTGCTGATTCAGATGCCTTTTATTTCTTTTTGTTGTCTGATTGCTGTGGCTAGGACTTCTAATACTATGTTGAATAGCAGTGGTGATAGTGGACATCCTTGCCGCGTTCCTGACCTTGGGGGAAAGCTCTCAGTTTTTTTCCCATTGAGAATGATACTCGCTGTGGGTTTTTCATGGGTGGCTTTTATGATATTGAGGTATGTTACTTCTATCCCTACACTGTGAAGAGTTTTAATTAAGAAAGGATGCTGTACTTTGTCAAATGCTTTTTCTGCATCTATTGAGAGGATCATAAGGTTCTTGTCCTTTCTTTTATTAATGTAGTGTATTACATTGATTTGTGGATGTTGAATCACCCTTGCAGCCCAGGAATAAATCCCACTTGGTCGTGGTGAATAATCCTTTTATTGTACTGTTGGATCCTGTTGTATTTTGGTGAGAATTTTTGCATCCATGTTCATCAGGGATATTGGTCTGTAATTCTCCTTTTTGGTGGGGTCTTTGGTTTTGGGATCAAGGTAATACTGGCCTCATAAAATGAGTTTGGAAGTTTTCCTT
>NW_027954405.1:0-213 GCF_054177405.1 Leptonychotes weddellii
TTCTCCTATCACATCATTTGAGCCAGAAAGACTGGCTTCCAAAGAAAACAGCATCACCTAGTGTTGAAAAAATAAATCAGCTGATTGCTCTCAGCTGGGGGGCAGCCCTCTGCCTTTCTAGAACATGCCTTTATCTCGTCACCTGCCTGCTCAGAAACTTCCAACGTGTCGCACTCCCAGATTCCCACGGCAATCTGACATTTAGAGCTTCTT
>NW_027954406.1:0-213 GCF_054177405.1 Leptonychotes weddellii
AGGGAACCAGAACCAGAGTGAGTGATATAGAAAAAAAGAGGTTTATTTTAAAGATAAAATCTTACCTATTTTGCTAAAGCAAAGGAAGTAAAGGCTCAAAAAGGAGCTATTAGAAGATAAGAGAAATGCTATGAACCAGGGACAGCACAGTGGTGCTGGTGAAGTCTGTGGAAGGTTGTTACCTTACCTCTGGTGGGTGAACGTGGAGTTCTT
>NW_027954407.1:0-213 GCF_054177405.1 Leptonychotes weddellii
GAGCTCACTGACCCGATTTCACGGTGATCACTTTCTTAGAGCATTTGCTGCCCCCAAAGCTCTAAAAGTCTTTGAGACATTCTGTCATTTTTACTAAACTCTTGGCACATAGTACCCATTTTAAGGATGGTGAAAACTGAGGCCCTGGGGGATTAAGGGACTTGCCCAATTTCACGGCCGGGGTGGCCGGGGGTGGGGGCTGCTGAGCGCCTT
>NW_027954408.1:0-213 GCF_054177405.1 Leptonychotes weddellii
CCCGTTTTAAAACAGCCACAATGACTGCAAACATCCCTTAAGGACCATCCCATTTCTTTGTCCCTCTTGACAGAAAAACTCTTCAGAGAATTACCCCCCCACATTCCTAAGTCCAGTGGTGGAATCTCCGTCCTCATCCTATGTGACCTGTGAGCAATACGAACCAGTCTACTGCTGCCTCCTCCTTGGCTCCCAGGACTCCCTGTTCTTTGT
>NW_027954409.1:0-213 GCF_054177405.1 Leptonychotes weddellii
TTTTTTTTTTTTTTTTAGTCATTTGACAGAGACACAGTGAGAGAGCGAACACAAGCAGGGGGAGTGGGAGAAGGAGAAGAAGGCTTCCCGTGGAGCAGGGAGCCTGATGCGGGGCTCGATCCCAGGACCCTGCCCCATGACCTGAGCCAAAGGCAGACGCTTAACAACTGAGCCACCCAGGCACCCCATTTTTATATCTGTGAAGAAATGTCT
>NW_027954410.1:0-213 GCF_054177405.1 Leptonychotes weddellii
TATTTATTTATAAATAGGCTCCACACCCAGCATGGAGCCCAACATAAGACTTGAACTCATGACCCTGAGATGAAGACCTGCGCTGAGGTCAAGAGTTGGATGCTTAATCGACTGAGCCACCCAAGCACCCCTTAAGTCTACTTTTAAGATCTACTCTTTTAGCAACATTCAAATATATGCTGAGGTAAACTATAGGCATCGTGCTGTACATTA
>NW_027954411.1:0-213 GCF_054177405.1 Leptonychotes weddellii
TTTTTTTTTTTTTTAAAGATTTTATTTATTTATTTGAGAGAGAGAATGAGAGACAGAGAGCACGAGAGGGAAGAGGGTCAGAGGGAGAAGCAGACCCCCCGCTGAGCAGGGAGCCCGATGTGGGACTCGATCCCGGGACTCCAGGATCATGACCTGAGCCGAAGGCAGTCGCTTAACCAACTGAGCCACCCAGGCGCCCGCTTCAAGTAACTT
>NW_027954412.1:0-213 GCF_054177405.1 Leptonychotes weddellii
GGGAGAAGCAGGCTTCCCGCGGAGCAGGGAGCCCGATGCGGGGCTCGATCCCAGGACCCTGGGATCATGACCTGAGCCGAAGGCAGACGCGTAACAACTGAGCCACCCAGGCACCCCAGGAAAGGTGAGTTTAGGTACAGTCCCTCTGACTGGGTGAACTGAGAGGGATCTTGGTTCTAGCTAGCTTCTTACCAGGCAGCCCACACACCCAAC
>NW_027954413.1:0-213 GCF_054177405.1 Leptonychotes weddellii
TCACTTCTGCCCTCGATCATCTGAAAGTATAAATTATAATCCAGGTTCAACTTTATGAATAACTCCAAACTCAGAGCACAACAAGAGCTAACACATTTGGGGGCGCCTGGGTGGCTCAGTTGGTTAGCGACTGCCTTCAGCTCAGGTCATGATCCTAGGGTCCTGGGATCGAGCCCCACATCGGGCTCTCTGCTCAGCCGGAAGCCTGCTTCT
>NW_027954414.1:0-213 GCF_054177405.1 Leptonychotes weddellii
GGTTATTTTGATAGGGATTGCATTACATTTGTAGATTGCTTTGGATAGTATGGATTTTTTTTTTTTGTAAAGATTTTACTTATTTGACAGAGAGAGACTCAGCAAGAGAGGGAACACAAGCAGGGGGAGTGGGAGAGGGAGAAGCAGGCTTCCCGCAGAGCAGGGAGCCCGATGCGGGGCTCGATCCCAGGACCCTGGGCTCATGACCTGAGC
>NW_027954415.1:0-1213 GCF_054177405.1 Leptonychotes weddellii
TTGTTATTAATTGGCTTATATAATTGGCTGCTCCCATGTTAGGGGCATAGATATTTACAATTGTTAGATCTTCTTGTTGGATAGACACTTTAAGTATGCTATAGTGTCCTTCCTCATCTCTTATTATAGTCTTTGGTTTAAAATCTAATTTGTCTGATATAAGGATTGCCACTCCAGCTTTCTTTTGGTGTCCATTAGCATGGTAAATGGTTTTCCACCCCCTCACTTTCAATCTGGGAGTGTCTTTGGGCCTAAAATGAGTCTCTTGCAGACAGCATATCAATGGGTCTTGTTGTTTTTATCCAATCTGATAGCCTGTGTCTTTTGATTGGGGCATTTAGCCCATTTACATTCAGGGTAACTATTGAAAGATAGGAACTTAGTGCCATTGTATTGCCTGTAAGGTGACTGTTACTGTATATTGTCTGTGTTCCTTTCTGGTCTATGTTACTTTTAGGCCCTCTCTTTGCTTAGAGGACCCCTTTCAATATTTCTTGTAGGGCTGGTTTTGTGTTTGCAAATTCCTTTAGTTTTTTGTTTGTCCTGGAAGCTTTTTATCTCTCCTTCTATTTTCAATGACAGCCTAGCTGGATATAGTATTCTTGGCTGCATATTTTTCTCATTTAGTGCTCTGAATATATCATGCCAGTCCTTTCTGGCCTGCCAGGTCTCTGTGGATAGGTCTGTTGCCAATCTAATGTTTCTACCATTGTAGGTTACAGCTCTCTTTTCCTGAGCTGCTTTCAGGATTTTCTCTTTGTCTCTGAGACTCTGAGACTATTACATGTTGGGGTGTTGACCTATTTTTATTGATTTTGAGGGGGTTCTTTGTGCCTCCTGGGTTTTGATGCCTGTTTCCTTCCCCAAATTAGGGAATTTCTCTGCTATAATTTGCTCCAATATATCTTCTGCCCCTCTCTCTCTTTCTTCTTCTTCTGGGATCCTAATTATTCTAATATTGTTTTGTCTTATGGTATCAATTATCTCTCGAATTCTGCCCTCATGATCCAGTAGTTGTTTATCTCTCTTTTTCTCAGCTTCTTTATTTTCCACCCTTTGGTCTTCTGTATCACTAATTCTCTCTTCTGCCTCATTTATCCTAGCAGTTAGAGCCTCCATTTTTTATTGCACCTCATTAATAGCCTTTTTGATTTTGGCTTGGTTAGATTTTAGTTCTTTTATTTCTCCAGAAAGGGTTTCTCTAATATCTTCC
>NW_027954416.1:0-213 GCF_054177405.1 Leptonychotes weddellii
TCAAAGTCTGATAGCCAGCTAAGATCGCATAACTGACCTAAGTGGCTGAGCCAGTATATGAATCTCAACAATCGGGCTCTAGAGCCTGAGCTCTCCCACTGCCCACCACCCTCTCCCCACCCCCAAAGCACACAGACCTAAATAGCCATGTCAGAGGAGAAGGTCTTAATTCTTCTTCTTCTCACCCCCACTGGAGATATACTTTTTGAAATA
>NW_027954417.1:0-213 GCF_054177405.1 Leptonychotes weddellii
ACTGAATATTATTACTATTAAAGCATCTTAATTGTTTTTATATCTGTGATCTTTTTTTAAAAAAAGGCTGGGTAATGTATTTGTGAAGCATTAAAATGTTATTCTTAAATTTTGTGTTTAAGATTTAAGAAATGTGGGGCACCTAGGTGGCTCAGTTGATTAAGTGCCTGACTTTGGCTCAGGTCATGACTTCAGGGTCCTTGGATCAAGCCC
>NW_027954418.1:0-213 GCF_054177405.1 Leptonychotes weddellii
TAGCCACCGGAGTGACGTCCCTCAGCGGAGCAGACTTTTAAAAGTTCCGATTTTGTGCTCCGTGGTTCTATCACTTGCCAGAAGCGGCCGACGGAGGCCCCTCCCCCGCCGTCTATCCTTCCGAATATCGCCTCGGATTCACTTCTCCGCACGTCCTACCTTCCAGAAAGTGGTCGCTTTTCTGATGAGAGAGTTGTTGCTCTTCTTTTCTTC
>NW_027954419.1:0-213 GCF_054177405.1 Leptonychotes weddellii
ATGGCCAATAGGTCCATGAGAAGGTGTTCATCACTAATCAGGGAAATGTAAAATGAATATTATCAAAAAGACAAGAAATAACAAGAATTGGCAAGGATGTGGAGAAAAGAGAACCTTTGTGCTTTGTTGGTAGGGATGTAAATTGGCCACAGTGGAAAACAGTATGGAGATTCCTCAAAAATAAAAAATAGAACCGCTATATGATCTAGCAGT
>NW_027954420.1:0-213 GCF_054177405.1 Leptonychotes weddellii
CAAAAAGGGACATGTTAGGGCGCCTGGGTGGCTCAGTTGGTTAAGCGACTGCCTTCGGCTCAGGTCATGATCCTGGAGTCCCTGGATCGAGTCCCGCATCGGGCTCCCTGCTCGGCAGGGAGTCTGCTTCTCCCTCTCCCACTCCCCGTTTGTGTTCCCTCTCTCGCTGTGTCTTTCTCTGTCAAATAAATAAAATCTTTAAAAAAAAAAAAA
>NW_027954421.1:0-213 GCF_054177405.1 Leptonychotes weddellii
TCGGGCAGGCCAGCGCCTTGGGTTGGCCCTGGGGACTGGAGGACGCTTCTGGTGGGGCTGGTGGGGCCCGGAGCAGATTTGCAGCTTTCTGCCTGGGCTGCATCACCTGGGGAGGCTCACGTAAGGCTCGCGGAGACTGCGGCTTGGGAGTGTTTAGGCTCTGATTTGGGAGGAAAGCAGGAAAGCGGGGACCTCCCTTTCCTCTAAGCCCCG
>NW_027954422.1:0-213 GCF_054177405.1 Leptonychotes weddellii
CTGTGGCTGATGGGGAACCAGAAGGCACTGTCTTGTCGGGGCGGCCTGGATGGGGCTGGCAGTGGGCAGGGCACAGCTGGTCGCCGACGGGGAGCAGAGCCTCCCGCCCACCCCCCATCATCCTCGTGGGGCTCCAGCCTCAGGAGGCCGGCCTGTCCAACGGAGACAGAGGACCGGCTGGGAGAGGAGGGAGCCCGCTATGTGTCTGGGGTC
>NW_027954423.1:0-213 GCF_054177405.1 Leptonychotes weddellii
CCCCCACTCTAAAACCCTGTTTGTTTCTCAGAGTCCGTAGTCTCTCATGGTTCATCTCATTCTTTTTTTTTTTTTAAATTTTGTCATGTTCTGTGAATCACCATACATTACATCATTAGTTTTTGATGTAGTGTTCCATGATTCATTGTTTGCGTATAACACCCAGTGCTCCATTCAGTACATGCCCTCTTTAATACCCATCACCCGGCTCAC
>NW_027954424.1:0-213 GCF_054177405.1 Leptonychotes weddellii
TTGCACTGTCTGCTGTGAGCACCTACAAGAGATGGCAGACATGATTATTGATCTACTGTTCAAAGGTTCTGATAAGATCTAAATGGCCTTTTCTCCTCTCCTTTGGCTAAAGAGCAAACTTTTCCAGTGATTTTGGAAAGGGTCACAGACATCCCTACTTCAAGATCTCAGATGGACCCAAAAGAAAAGTTGACCTGACCATGGGAAAAGCTC
>NW_027954425.1:0-213 GCF_054177405.1 Leptonychotes weddellii
AAACAGATTCACAGACATCTGGTTTGTTTCATTTTTGTTGAAGAGCTCGCATGTTTGCTGGAAGTGCTATTCATTAAGATGCATTTATCATGGGGCGCCTGGGTGGCTTAGTTGGTTAAACATCTGACTCTTGATTTCGGCTCAGGTCATGTTCTCAGGGTTGTGGGATCAAGTCCCATGTCGGGCTCATGCTGGGTGTAGGCCTGCTTGAGA
>NW_027954426.1:0-1213 GCF_054177405.1 Leptonychotes weddellii
TGTCAGGATTTTCTCTTTGTCTCTGAGACTCATAAGTTTTACTATTAGATGTTGGGGTGTTGACCTATTTTTATTAATTTTGAGAGGGGTTCTCTGTGCTTCCTGGATTTTGATGCCTGTTTCCTTCCCCAAATTAGGGAAGTTCTCTGCTATAATTTGCTCCAATACACCTTCTGCCCCTCTCTCTCTTTCTTCTTCTTCTGGAATCCCAATTATTCTAATGTTGTTTCGTCTTATGGTGTCACTTATCTCTTGAATTCTCTCCTCATGATTCAGTAGTTGTTTATCTCTCTTTTTCTCAGCTTCTTTATTTTCCATCATTTGCTCTTCTATATCACTGATTCTCTCTTCTGCCTCATTTATCCTAGGAGTTAGTGCCCCCATTTTTTATTGCACCTCATTAATAGCCTTTTTGATTTCGACTTGCTTAGATTTTAGTTCTTTTATTTCTCCAGAAAGCGTTTCTCTAATAACTTCCATGCTTTTTTCAAGCCCAGCTAGTATCTTTAAAGTGATGATTCTGAACTCTAGATCTGACATTGTACTAATGTCTGTATTGAGTAGATACCTGGCAGTCAGAGCTACCTCTTGTTCTTTTTGTTGAGGTGATTTTTTGCTTCTTTTCATTTGTCCAGAGGAGAACATATTAATGAGAGAACAAAATGCTAAAAGTGTAACAACATCCCCAGAAAATATACTCTAATAAAATCAGAAAAGACCTGAAGCCAGGGGAAAAGAAAGGGGAAGAAATAAAAAGGAAAAAGAAAAAAAGAAACAGAAAAAGATAAAAACACACAAAAACAGAACAAAACAAAAAAAACCAGAATGTGATCAAATGTGATCAGGCTGGTGCATAGATCAGTGCCACACACTAGATTTTTGGTGTATTTTGGTCTGTTAGAAGAAAGTGCCTCTCAAAATTTTAAAGAAAGAAAAACTTATATATGTGCAAAAATAAGGGTTGATATGATGGAGGGATGGAATATGACTGTAAAGATGAAAATTATAAAAAATTTTATAAAAGGAATTGATTACAAGTTGCTTGAAAAAAGAAAGAAGAGGATTTAAAAAAAAAGAAAAAAAAGGGAGAGAATGTGGTCAGGCAGGAGAGTAGAACAAAACCATACACTAGAGATTTAGGGTCTATTTTGATCTGTTAGAGGAAACTATCTCAAAATTTTAAAGAGAGAACAACTTATATATATATATATAT
>NW_027954427.1:0-213 GCF_054177405.1 Leptonychotes weddellii
ATCTCTTCTGTGCAGCAATCCCATAGGATGTATTTCACCTCATGTAATAGGTATGTTTCTGAAGTAGGTTTGAACTCTCCCACAAATCAATTCCTCCTTTCCCTTTAGAGTTTTTGCTAAAACACCTGATGCGTATCATAGACTCTTCCACTGTCATGGAATTTTCTTGAATGAACAATGACTTAAGACGATTGGATCCAATTGGTTGGGGCT
>NW_027954428.1:0-213 GCF_054177405.1 Leptonychotes weddellii
ACACGTTGGTCCTATGACTTCTCTCATCATCACTCTCAGTGACCGACTTGAGAAATCTGTGCTTCTTGTCCCCACACCTTGGGTTGCTCTCTGGTAAATTAGCGGTCTTGGTTCTTTTATTTATTTATTTTATTTTTTTATTCTTATGTTAATCCCCATACATTACATCATTAGTTTTAGATGAAGTGTTCCATGATTCATTGTTTGTGCATA
>NW_027954429.1:0-213 GCF_054177405.1 Leptonychotes weddellii
CAAGATACATGAATTTAACTTGCTTTAATGTAGGCAGACTTTCCACTTTTGTCCATTTTACTGTTTATGTTAAAATAACATCCCTCTCCTACATATTCTTTTCTTGACTCAAATGAAATACTAACCTAAGGTCAAGATGGGAGAGAAACGACTGAGATGAATGTCTTTACTAAAATACCAATAAATTTGTCAAACTCAAAAAAAAAAAAAAAA
>NW_027954430.1:0-213 GCF_054177405.1 Leptonychotes weddellii
TTTTTTTTTTTATTCTTATGTTAATCCCCATACATTACATCATTAGTTCTAGATGAAGTGTTCCATGATTCATTGTTCGTGCACAACACCCAGTGCTCCATGCAGAACGTGCCCTCCTCAATACCCACCACCAGGCCAACCCATCCTCCTACCTCCCTCCCCTCTAGAACCCTCAGTTTGTTTTTGAGAGTCCATCGTCTCTCATGGTTCGTC
>NW_027954431.1:0-213 GCF_054177405.1 Leptonychotes weddellii
GACCCCAGCCCCCACAGCACGACCTGAGGGACAGGAGCACAGGGAGGGTGAGCTACCCCCGAGGCCCCAGATCAGAGCAGAGGCAAAGCAGGAGCAGGCGCGGCACCCACACCCCCAGCACAGCACACCTCCTCATGAATTCTTACAGCAAATCCCCAGAGGGAACTGTGTCCCCATTTTATAGATGAGGACACTGAGGTCAGCACCAGCATG
>NW_027954432.1:0-213 GCF_054177405.1 Leptonychotes weddellii
AGCCCGTCCTCCACGGTCACCAGCCCGGGGACCCAGCAAGCAGGAAGTCAGACCTGTCTCTAGCAATCCATCCAGGAAGCCCGACAATAACCCTGTGACAGTTGGCCCAACGGCCAGAACTTGATCCATAACTGACAGCTTCCCTAATTTTGTCCCCACTGCCAACCTAGGACCCACCCTGGGAAGCCAAATCCGCCCCTGAGCCAGTGGTAA
>NW_027954433.1:0-213 GCF_054177405.1 Leptonychotes weddellii
CGCCCAGTGTGGACCCCAATGTGGGGCTCGATCTCACGACCCTGAGATCATGACTGGACCCAAAATCAAGAGTTGGATGCCTAACCAACTGAGCCACCCAGGTGCCCTCGGATTGAAACCTTTAATAGATACTGTATACAGTGAGATATATGAATTCCAATAGAATATGAAAAAGGAAATTGCAAATGAAAATAACAATAAGGCACCATCACA
>NW_027954434.1:0-213 GCF_054177405.1 Leptonychotes weddellii
GGGCAACGACCGCACGGCAGAATCTGTCTGATGGGACTATCTGGGGACTGCAGAGTCGGCTGAAGGCTTGCAGCTGTCCAGGAGAAGTAGTCAGTTTGGGTCTCTTCTAGCTCCCAGCACAGAGCAGCTACCCAGCCGTGTGGCAGGCAGCCGTGCACGTGCTTCTGGGGCAGCCTGCAGACGCCAGGTGGGCAAGAAGCACCCCGTCCTCCA
>NW_027954435.1:0-213 GCF_054177405.1 Leptonychotes weddellii
TGTATATATATATATATATATATATATATATATATACCACCTCTTCTTTATCCATTCATCTGTCGATGGACATCTTGGCTCTTTCCACAGTTTGGCTATTGTGGACATTGCAAAGCAGGGCAGATGTAAGGGCAGGTGAAATGGCACACTGGAGTTCCCACCCTGACCCATTGCAAGCTACAGTGGCTCTTGGGGAACATTTGTCCATACTGC
>NW_027954436.1:0-213 GCF_054177405.1 Leptonychotes weddellii
TGGACTGCTTCTGGCAAGTGATAGAGACGTGAAGCACAAAATCGGAACTTTTAGAAGTTGGCTCTGCTGAGGTACATCGTGCCAGTGGCTAAGCGGGGAGTGGAACCCTCGTGGGACAGTGTGGTCTCAGGACCCTCGGGGTCACAGAAAGACCGGGGGTGCCTGAGTGTGGCAGAGCTCCCAGGTATCAGAGCAGGGACGCCGGCTGCAGAG
>NW_027954437.1:0-213 GCF_054177405.1 Leptonychotes weddellii
ATGGCCAATAGGTCCATGAGAAGGTGTTCATCACTAATCAGGGAAATGTAAAATGAATATTATCAAAAAGACAAGAAATAACAAGAATTGGCAAGGATGTGGAGAAAAGAGAACCTTTGTGCTTTGTTGGTAGGGATGTAAATTGGCCACAGTGGAAAACAGTATGGAGATTCCTCAAAAATAAAAAATAGAACCGCTAGGGGCGGAGCAAGA
>NW_027954438.1:0-213 GCF_054177405.1 Leptonychotes weddellii
GTGGCCAAACACCATATCTTCCTTGGAGCAGTGGGCACAAGCTCAGATGTACTCCCTATATCTTACTTTGCAAAACTCAAGTTTTATTAATTCTCTTCCCTGTAAGACTTAGCTATGAAATGGTATTTTTCCAAATATTTTTGTGAAAACATTTTTCCTAACCATACAATAAAAGTCTAGTTGCCATTAACCAGTTACAAGTTCTGATTAAAG
>NW_027954439.1:0-213 GCF_054177405.1 Leptonychotes weddellii
TTTATCTATTTGACAGAGAAAGCGTACAAGCAGGGGGAGTGGCAGGCAGAGGGAGAGGGAGAAGCAGGCTCCCTACGGGGCTCGATCCCAGGACCCCAGGATCATGACCAGAGCTGAAGGCAGAGCTTCACTGACTGAGCCACCCAGGCGCCCCCACAAAGGAAAAATATAAAGAGCAGCTACCCCAAAACTTCAAGAAGAACACTTGCATGC
>NW_027954440.1:0-213 GCF_054177405.1 Leptonychotes weddellii
TTTAGTGATAAGGATTTCTTTCTTTCTTTCTTTCTTTCTTTCTTCTTTCTTTTTCTTTCTTTCTTTCTCTTTCTTTCTTTCTTTCTTTCTCCCTCCTTCCTTCCTTCTTTCTTTCTTTCTTTCTTTCTTTCTTTCTTTCTTCTTTCTTTTTCTTTCTTTCTCCTTCTTTCTTTCTTCTTTCTTTCCCCTTCCTTCCTTCCTTCTTTCTTTCTT
>NW_027954441.1:0-213 GCF_054177405.1 Leptonychotes weddellii
TTCCCAAGCTCTTATAATTCTGCTTTCTTTTCTACACCAAAGGGTACATTAGTCTCCATTATTTTATTCATCTAGTATTTATTGATACACAAATACTGACCTGAATATTTATATACACACACCATCCCTTGGTAACTAATGTTGCTTCTGTTTTCAGCTAGCTCACCTGAGACCCAGCTCAGATAACAGATTATTCTGACGCAGTTTAAATAA
>NW_027954442.1:0-213 GCF_054177405.1 Leptonychotes weddellii
TCAGTTGGTGGGGGTGGGCGGGCAGAGGGAAGGGACCGCGGCACCGAAGCTGGGCTCTGTCGTGGGCAGGGGTGGGGCCAGCCCGGGCAGAGCAGAAATGGGTGGGAGGGTCGGAGTCTAAGCCTGAGAAGTCTCATCCAGCCAAGAGAAAAAAAGAATTTGTGGTGGACGACCAGTGTTGGAGAAGCATCCTCAGAGTCTTATTCAAGTCAC
>NW_027954443.1:0-213 GCF_054177405.1 Leptonychotes weddellii
TTTCCCAAGCTCTTTAATTCTGCTTTCTTTTCTACACCAAAGGGTACATTAGTCTCCATTATTTTATTCATCTAGTATTTATTGATACACAAATACTGACCTGAATATTTATATACACACACCATCCCTTGGTAACTAATGTTGCTTCTGTTTTCAGCTAGCTCACCTGAGACCCAGCTCAGATAACAGATTATTCTGACGCAGTTTAAATAA
>NW_027954444.1:0-213 GCF_054177405.1 Leptonychotes weddellii
GTGTGTGTGTGTGTACATGTTCATAGATAATCTATGAGGACAGCACAGAAGAAGGGCCGAGGGAAGAGATTGCTCAGGTAAGAAATGTGTAACAACACAGGAAAAGAAAAAAATCCTGATACTTTAATTTAGAAAATAGAGTGATGTTTTAAGTAGGCAGAGAATAGGGCAAATATGGGATTCAAAAGTGTTGGATAGGGGTGCCTGGGTGGC
>NW_027954445.1:0-213 GCF_054177405.1 Leptonychotes weddellii
GCCCGTTGACAGGATTTACAAGTGCATGAAATCTGTAAATGGTTTTTGAGTCAAAGTAAATTATGTTAAAGCAGCCCCAGGCAGCTCTGTAAGAATTGTTTACTCTCCTCTTGTGAATGAAAGAGGTTTTTCCCTATACTCTTCATAAATAATACTTTAAAAATTATTTCTTTTAAATTGGTGAGAGAAATCAATATCTGTATAATGTGAACG
>NW_027954446.1:0-213 GCF_054177405.1 Leptonychotes weddellii
AAGGCCTTTCTGCGATGGGATACCTGAATTTCCTGTAGTCCTTACTAATGACTGCAGTGCACATATCTTTCATGAACCCCTTCTTATCCACCTTCAAAAATGCTTGATTTCTGACTATATACAACTAGAATAGGAGAAAAATTCATGATGCAAGCTATTACCTTTTCTCCTTCCTGTACCTATAAGCAGACTTGTGATTGCCTGCCTTACTCT
>NW_027954447.1:0-1213 GCF_054177405.1 Leptonychotes weddellii
AAAAATTAACTTTGAAAGACTAAAGAATCATGGGAAAAAAGCCATGAATTCTATGTGCAGTATTCCCCTAGTGCTGGAATCCTGCTGTTCTCATTGATCGGTAAACTTGGTCTTGGCTGGCTGTTCTTGCTGATCTTCTGGGGTAGGGGCTTGTTGCCATGGTTCCCAAATGCCTTTGCTGGCGGTGGAATTGCCCTGCCCTTGCCAGTCAGGGTTAAGTATTCTGCTCAGGTTTGCTCTCAGGAGCTTTTGTTCCCTGCAAGCTTTCTGTATAGCTTTGGAGGCCGAGAGTGAAAATGGCGGCCTCCCAATCTCTGCCTTGGAGGAGCCGAGAACTCGGGCCCCGCTCCCCATTGAGCCCCCAGAGAAAAGCTGTCAGTCACTCCCATCTGCCTGGTCTCCAGTCGCACTCCGTGCTCACCTGGCCTTAGACCGAGCTTTTCTATCTCTGGCACACGACCCCGCGTGGAGTCTCCAAACCCAGCAGTTCCCTGTGGTGCACCTTGTGCTGCTCCTCCTGGGGGAGGTAGGGGAGTCTCCCCAGATCTGCCACTTGTTGGGTCCCTGCTGGAGGAGCAGTGGCCCGGTGTGCGGCGGATCACAGTTTATGGCAACCCCGAGCTGAGAGCCCACTCCTTTGCTCCGTCTCTGCAGCCAGCTTTCCTGCTCTGATACCTGGGAGTTCTGCCACACTCAGGCACCCCCGGTCTTTCTGTGACCCCGAGGGTCCTGAGACCATGATGGTTCCACCCCCCGCTTAGCCACTGGAGTGACGTCCCTCAGCGGAGCTGACTTCTAAAAGTTCCGATTTTGTGCTCCACTGCTCTATCACTTGTCAGAAGTGGCTGATGTAGTCCCCTTCTGCCGCCATCTATCCTCCTGAATATGGCCTCGGATTCACTTCTCCGCACATCCTACCTTCCAGAAAGTGGTCGCTTTTCTGTTCAGAGAGTTGTTGCTATTCCGTTCTTTGATCTCCTGTTGAGTTTGTAGGTGTTCAGAATGGTTTGATCCCTATCCAGCTGAATTCCTGAGACCAGACAAAATCCAGGTCTCCTACTCCTCCGCCACCTTGCTCCCCACCCCCTTCTTTCTCACTTTCCTTTTGTGATTGAGTTCTAGTTTCAAAGCTTTGTGGTGCAAAAATTTGCAGGGAATGATCCCAATCTTTTGGTACCAGTTGAGACCTGATTTGTGACCTAGGATGTGATCT
>NW_027954448.1:0-213 GCF_054177405.1 Leptonychotes weddellii
TTCTGTCCTATCAGTTGTAATAGCTCTCTTTTAATTCCAATTTTATTTATTTGAGCATCTTTTATTCTTCCTTATAGTAGCTAAGTTTTGCCAATTTTTGTTCATCATCTTTGAGAACCAGCTTTTGGTTTCGTTGATCCTTTCTCCTTTTTTTAAGATTTTATTTATTTATGAGAGAGAGAGAGCACGAGTGAGAGAGAGCATGAGCAGGGG
>NW_027954449.1:0-213 GCF_054177405.1 Leptonychotes weddellii
CCTTTAACCCCCAGAACTTCTAGAAATTCGAGGAAGGCATGGTGGCAAAATCAGACCAGCCACTGAGATACTTTGGAGACAATATATTCATTGCTATATAATAATAAAAAATTCCAACTACTCTAACTTCAGTGAGGACCTAGTTATAGAAGATGTCTCTAATTATAAAGAACAGGCTGGGGCGCCTGGGTGGCTCAGTCGGTTGAGCGACTG
>NW_027954450.1:0-213 GCF_054177405.1 Leptonychotes weddellii
TGGGTGTTGTGCAAGAACAATGAATCATGGAACACTTCATCTAGAACTAATGATGTAATGTATGGGGATTAACATAAGAATAAAAAACAAAACAAAACAAAACAAAACAAAACAAAACAAAACAAAACAAAAAAAAAACTGTAAAAAGGGAAAATCAACTAATGTCATATATTAGTAGAATAAAGGACAAAAAACCCACTATAGCATCTTGGT
>NW_027954451.1:0-213 GCF_054177405.1 Leptonychotes weddellii
GTAAATACCCAGTAGTGCAATTGCTGGATCATAGGGTAGCTCTATTTTCAACTTTTTGAGGAACCTCCATACAGTTTTCCAGAGTGGCTGCACCAGCTTGCATTCCCACCAACAGTGTAGGAGGGTTCCCCTTTCTCCGCATCCTAGTTTTAGGTTCACAGCAAAGTTGAGCAGAAAGTACATAGTTCCTATCTACTCCCTGCCTCCCCAACA
>NW_027954452.1:0-213 GCF_054177405.1 Leptonychotes weddellii
GTCTAGATGAAGTGTTCCATGATTCATTGTTTGTGCATAACACCCAGTGCTCCATGAGAATGTGCCCTCCTCAATACCCACTACCAGGCTAACCCATCCTTCCACCCCCCTCCCCTCTAGAACCCTCAGTTTGTTTTTCAGAGTCCATTGTCTCTCATGGTTCGTCCACCCCTCCGATTTCCCCCGCTTCATTCTTCCCCTCCCGCTACCTTC
>NW_027954453.1:0-213 GCF_054177405.1 Leptonychotes weddellii
AAAAAGCCACGGTCCAGGGGCGCCTGGGTGGCTCAGTTGGTTAAGCGACTGCCTTCGGCTCAGGTCATGATCCTGGAGTCCCGGGATCGAGTCCCGCATCGGGCTCCCTGCTCGGCGGGGAGTCTGCTTCTCCCTCTGACCCTCCTCCCTCTCATGCTCTCTGTCTCTCATTCTCTCTGTCTCAAATAAATAAATAAAATCTTTAAAAAAAAA
>NW_027954454.1:0-213 GCF_054177405.1 Leptonychotes weddellii
TTGTTACGGTTCAGATCTTAGAAGAAGTCAGATCATGAGCCACAGCGGCCAACATTAGCAACTAGGAGCCTGTTAATTGTGTAGAAGCCCCTTAGGTTGAGTGTAACAAAGGGAAAGATGGTGTTTTTCTAACCTAAACCAGTTGGATAGTTTACTTTCATTCTTTCATTTGCTTTAATACTTGTGGAATAAACAATTATTGAAAAATTTAAT
>NW_027954455.1:0-213 GCF_054177405.1 Leptonychotes weddellii
GTTAAGAAAAAAAAAAGAAGAAGAAGGTAGCGGGAGGGGAGGAATGAAGCGGGGGAAATCGGAGGGGTGGACGAACCATGAGAGACGATGGACTCTGAAAAACAAACTGAGGGTTCTAGAGGGGAGGGGGGTGGGAGGATGGGTTGGCCTGGTGGTGGGTATTGAGGAGGGCACGTTCTGCATGGAGCACTGGGTGTTGAGCACGAACAATGA
>NW_027954456.1:0-213 GCF_054177405.1 Leptonychotes weddellii
ATATTCAGACACTCAGTATTAAATCTAACTGTCCAACCTACCAAAAAAAAAAAAATGTGCAAAGCAATAATGACCCATAACCAAGAAAAAAAACCTGGTCAATGGAAATATACCTAGAAAAAGGTGAAAATGACTGAGTAAGCAGATAAAGACATTAAATCAGCTACTATAAATATATCCAAATACTAAAAGTAAAACAAAAACAGAAAAGTC
>NW_027954457.1:0-213 GCF_054177405.1 Leptonychotes weddellii
TGTGGAGAAAGGGCAACCCTCTTACACTGTTGGTGGGAATGCAATTTGGTACAGCCACTCTGGAAAACAGTGTGGAGGTTCCTCAAAAATTTAAAAACAGAGCTACCCTATGACCCAGCAATTACACTACCCCAAAGATACAGATGTAGTGAAAAGAAGGGCCATATGCACCCCAATGTTCATAAAAGTTTTTATTTAAATTCCAGTTAGTTA
>NW_027954458.1:0-1213 GCF_054177405.1 Leptonychotes weddellii
TTGAAAGTGAGGGGGTGGAAAACCATTAGCCTATGCTAATGGACACCAAAAGAAAGCTGGGGTGGCAATCCTTATATCAGACAAATAAGATTTTAAACCATAGACAATAATAAGAGATGAGGAAGGACACTATATCATACTTAAAGGGTCTATCCAACAAGAAGATCTAACAATTGTAAATATCTATGCCCCTAACATGGGAGCAGCCAATTATATAAGCCAATTAATAACAAAATCAATGAAACACATTGACAACAATGCAATAATAGTGGGGGACTTTAACACTCCCCTCACTGAAATGGACAGATCATCTAAGCAAAAGATCAACAAGAAAATAAAGACTTTAAATGACACACTGGACCAAATGGACTTCACAGATATATTCATTACATTCCATCCCAAAGCAACAGAATACACATTCTTCTCAAGTGTCCATGGAACATTCTCCAGAATAGATCACATCCTAGGTCACAAATCAGGTCTCAACTGGTACCAAAAGATTGGGATCATTCCCTGCATATTTTTGGACCACAATGCTTTGAAACTAGAACTCAATCACAGGAGGAAAGTCAGAAAGAACTCAAACACATGGAGGTTAAAGAGCACCCTATTAAAGAATGAATGGGTCAACCAGGAAATTAAAGAAGATTTAAAAAACTCATGGAAACAAATGAAAATGAAAACACAACTGTTCAAAATCTTTGGGATGCAGCAAAGGCAGTCTTAAGAGGAAAGTATATAGCAATACAAACCTTTCTCAAGAAATAAGAAAGGTCGCAAATACACAACCTAACCCTACACCTAAAGGAGCTGGAGAAAGAACAGCAAATAAAGCCTAAACCCAGCAGGAGAAGAGAAATAGAAAAGATAAGAGCAGAAATCAATGAAATAGAAACCAAAAGAACAGTAGAACAAATCAACGAAACTAGGAGCTGGTTCTTTGAAAGAATTAACAAGATTGATAAACCCCTGGCCAGACTTATTAAAAAGAAAAGAGAAATGACCCAAATAAATAAAATCATGAATGCAAGAGGAGAGATCACAACCAACACCAAAGCAATACAAACAATTATAAGAACATACTATGAGCAACTCTATGCCAGCAAATTAGATAACCTGGAAGAAATGGATGCATTCCTACAGATGTATAAAGTACCAAAACTGAACCAGGAAGAAACAGAAAACCTGAACAGACCCATAACCACTAAGGAAA
>NW_027954459.1:0-213 GCF_054177405.1 Leptonychotes weddellii
AAGTGGAATAAGAAAGGAAATTTCATCCTAAGTGCTGGAGTGGACAAGACTACGATTATTTGGGATGCACATACCGGTGAAGCCAAGCAACAGTTTCCCTTTCATTCGGGTAAATCTTCACAATTTACATGAGAACTGGTGCTTCTGTTTTTCTAATTAAACTTTTAAAAGCATATAATTCATTTAAAATCTTGAAATACCAAATATCGGTCT
>NW_027954460.1:0-213 GCF_054177405.1 Leptonychotes weddellii
TCCCACGTGCCAGCGATGGAAGTGATGATCCCCGGAGCCAAATGTTATCTAGAGTTTTAGCCAAGATGGCTTCTGAGAGGCTGAATAGGAAGCTTGATAAATCATCCCAGGAAACAAGAGTTTTGTGATTTGAAGCAAACACTCAGATGTTCCTGGTGTTTTTGGAGGGAGGGTCCGCTTCTTTGGGGATTACAGCAACTAGGTAGGTTGAGG
>NW_027954461.1:0-213 GCF_054177405.1 Leptonychotes weddellii
CGGTCACCTCACATGCCTGGGGTCCCTTGGCCAGAACGGGGCCCTCCACGGTGTCCCCCGGCCCTCTCCCCACTGCGCACGCGGCCCCGTCAGCCCCCGAGGCCAGCGGCCAGGTCCCCACACGGGTCTGGCTGGCCCTCCCGCACCGAGGGAGCTCCAAGCAGCCCAACTTGGCCGGCTGTGAGGGACCCTCTACGAGGTGACGTGCTCGAG
>NW_027954462.1:0-213 GCF_054177405.1 Leptonychotes weddellii
ATAAAACTGGGTGTTTTTATCTAAAATGTATATACACATTTTTTTCCATATGATTAGTGAAAACATTATTAACAGAACTCATAGTGATAAAAAATTATCGGTGCAACATTTCAATTTTGTAATGGATGTTCCAAGAATATTCAGGGCTTCTGGCCAAGAAATAATAATTTAAAGAGGAAAAGAAATATTCCATTTTCTGAGAAACTTTTATAA
>NW_027954463.1:0-213 GCF_054177405.1 Leptonychotes weddellii
GTTTTATCTCTGGCTCAAAAAGAAAAGTGATTCAAACAGAAATTTGTAGGGATTTACTCTTGTTTCACTTACAGCTGACTATATTTTCCAAATATGGCTGCAGCATAGCGCTCATCCTATTTGTTTTTCGTGATCTTCACATCCCTTCCATCAAGCTATAGTGCCCATGTCACCCTTTCTTCGATAACTGTTGGACCCTCGCGACTGTCTTAT
>NW_027954464.1:0-213 GCF_054177405.1 Leptonychotes weddellii
GGTACCTTCTGACATCCATATGCATACCCTTATGGTAGAGGCATCTGACTGCAGAGAGTCTTGTCACTGTCTTAAGATGTGGTGTGCAATTATTTTAGCTCAAAGTATTTCTAATGTTCCTAATAGTAATCATCAGTGTGGCTGTGATTCACTTAATTCACATCATAAGAATTTAAGACAGTTCTATCGCAAAGCACCACGATGTCCCATTGC
>NW_027954465.1:0-213 GCF_054177405.1 Leptonychotes weddellii
TATACCATGGAATATTATGCGGCCAACAACAACAACAAAAAACGAAATCTTGCCATTTGCAACGACGTGGATGGAACTGGAGCGTATTATGCTGAGCAAAATAAGTCAATCAGAGAAAGACATGTATCATACGATCTCACTGATATGAGGAATTCTTAATCTCAGGAAACAAACTGAGGGTTGCTGGAGTGGTGGGGGGTGGGAGGGATGGGG
>NW_027954466.1:0-213 GCF_054177405.1 Leptonychotes weddellii
TTAGCAACATCCCCACGAGATGGGACGTTCGTTACCAGTGGACCTACATGGACAGGTCATCGCCCCGCAGAGTCCATGTTGTGCGGCTCATTCGCTCCTGGTGCTGCGGGCAAACCTGTGACCGAAGGGCCGCATCACGATGGGGCCACACGGAGTCCTCTCGCTCCCCTGGAAACCCCCGGTTCATCCTCCCAACCCCCGGGAACACGGGTC
>NW_027954467.1:0-213 GCF_054177405.1 Leptonychotes weddellii
AAAATGTATACCCACCATGATTGAAGCTTGGCACGGATTATTCACGGGGAGGAATTATAATGCTTCCTGGGGGGTTCTGGGGGGAAATCCTGAGAACAAGCGTAAGCACCGACTGGGCATCCATTCTGCTCCTGGGACTTGAGGTTGAATTATTGCTTACACTCCCGATTCCAGAGGATGGATTTTATTATTGCCCTTTTGCATTTGGAGAAA
>NW_027954468.1:0-213 GCF_054177405.1 Leptonychotes weddellii
AGAAAAGTCGATTCCTGGGCGCCTGGGTGGCTCAGTTGGTTAAGCGACTGCCTTCGGCTCAGGTCATGATCCTGGAGTCCCGGGATCAAGTCCCGCATCGGGCTCCCTGCTCGGCAGGGAGCCTGCTTCTCCCTCTGACCCTCCCCCCTCTCATTTGCTCTCTGTCTCTCTCATTCTCTCTGTCTCAAATAAATAAATAAAATCTTTAAAAAA
>NW_027954469.1:0-1213 GCF_054177405.1 Leptonychotes weddellii
CCTCCCTCTGTACATAAGGAATCTCTTCCCCCTAACTGCCCTTAAGATGGTTTCCTTGGTTCTAAGATTTGCGAGTTTTACTATAACATGCCGGGGCATTGGTCTGTTTTCCTTGATATTGGGAGGGGTCCTCTCTGCCTCTAGGACATGAATGTTTGTTTAATTCCCCAGATTAGGGAAGTTCTCAGCTATGATTTGCTGAAATATATCTTCTAGTCCTCTCTCTCTCTCCAGCCCCTCAGGGATCCCAATAATTCTGACATTGGAACATTTCATGGCATCACTTATTTCTCTAATTCTGTTTTTTGTGGATTTTAAGCTGTTTCTCCCAGGCCTCCTCTTTTTCCTTCTTTTCTTTCAGTTTGTCTTCTAGATCACTAATTCATTCTTCTGCCTTGTTTACCCTAGCTGTTAGAATATCTAGATTAGATTGGATCTCATTGATAGCATTTTTAAGTTCTGCCAGTTCAGCTCTCATTTCTGCCATTAGAGACTCCATGTTGCCATTAATCGATTTCTCCATTCTAGCTATCATCTTCATAACTGTTACCCTGAAGTCTATTTCCGACATCTTGCTTATATCAATATCCATTAAGTCGGCGGGAGATGCCATTGTTTTTGGGACTTTTCTTTGTTGGGAGTTCCTCCTCCTAGTCATTCTGTTGAGTTGTGGTTGAGGGGATGTACAGTCAAAAATATCAACCACAATCCAGGCAAGGTGCACCCTCTTGACTGATGATCCTCTGCCCCCATAGAGATCCAGACATATAATCTTATATCTCAGGCTAATTTTGTGGGTGTTCAGAGTGGCTTGGTAGATATCTAGCTAAATTCAGGGGACTGGTTGAAATGGAGTCCCCACTCTTCTGCCATCTTGCCCAATCTTGGTAATGTGGATTTTCTGCAGAGTTATTGAGCATTTCCTGGCTGGTATCTTGAATCCAGCCGGAGTCCTTGTAGGACTGACACTCATAACTGCAGTAGGAGAAGAGGAATTCTGTTATATTTTCTTGGTGGGTAGCTCAGGGTAATGAATTAATATTTATTGAGTGAGCATACACCTCTACTACACTACTGTGCCAGGTACTATGACAAACAAAAATCAGACAATGGGCTGTTGAGCATAAGACAATGCTCTTGCCATAGAGAGGCTTCCAGTAGAGCAGAGGGACTGGAACCGGTCTAATTTTAACAATGCTACATAAGCAGGAGG
>NW_027954470.1:0-213 GCF_054177405.1 Leptonychotes weddellii
TCACAGACCTGTACCCCTGAAACAAATAATACATTATATGTTAAAAAAAAAAAAAAGATGAAAAAGTTCTGGAGATCTGTTGTAGAGCAATATGAATATATTTACCACTGTTGAACTGTACACTTAAAAATGTTTAAGATGGTAAGTTTAATGTTATTGATTATAACTATCAACAACTAGACCCCAAGACCTAATCTTTCCTGCCTACCTCCT
>NW_027954471.1:0-213 GCF_054177405.1 Leptonychotes weddellii
GAGGCTGAGCTCTCGGGGATCACGGAGCAAGGGCCCCTGAAGCTGTCCAAGGTGAGTTGTCCCTGGCGTCCGTGGGTCAGAAGGTGTCACAGCGTGTAGGGGACCACAGCTCAGAGGTGGTCTGGGGAAGGGACAAAGGGACACAGACGCACCTGCGGACCGAGGTCCCTGAGGAGTGCCACTGAATCCACTGGGACTGGAATGTGTGCAGGT
>NW_027954472.1:0-213 GCF_054177405.1 Leptonychotes weddellii
CTCAACGTTTGGACGACGTGCCACACCCTCTGCCACAGTGGCTCCGCCATATTACATCTCCCCCAGCAATGGATGAGGGTTCTGTTTCCCCAGATCCTCTCCAACACTTGTTATTTCTGCTTATTCACTAGAGCCCCTCCTCCTGGGTGGGGGAAGGCATGTCACTGTGGTGTTGGCTTGCATTTCCTACGATCTCATGCTGAAAATCGCCCC
>NW_027954473.1:0-213 GCF_054177405.1 Leptonychotes weddellii
TTGAAATCTCACAGGAGTGACCACATGAGGCTGGAGATGAGATTCCTGAAGCATCTGCTTTCCTCTCTTGACTCGGAAATGTTGACAGTGTGGGTGTATCGGTCAGCTCAGGCTGCTATAACAAAATCTCACTGACTGGGTGACTTAAAAAACAGACATTTGGGCGCCTGGGTGGCTCAGTTGGTTAAGCGACTGCCTTCGGCTCAGGTCATG
>NW_027954474.1:0-213 GCF_054177405.1 Leptonychotes weddellii
ACCTTCTCTCCAAAGACCCCTGAACACATCTTATTTCACAACCTCCCAATTTCCCCAAGGGGGCATTTTCCTGTTCACCCTCCTGGCCTTCCCCAACCCTCTGTCACCTGAACTGGGAGGGATGGAGGAGGACACTGGGCACACTCAGCCGAGCCCCCCACTCTCCTGGGGAAGCATGCAGCATCTGAGCCCTTGTGGGAACCTTGGGGGCCC
>NW_027954475.1:0-213 GCF_054177405.1 Leptonychotes weddellii
GTAGGTCGGACGGGTGTGCCGGGAGCTGGAAGAGGCGGGAAGGATTCTCCCCTACAGCCTGTGGAGGGAGCATCACCCTGCGTCCACCCCAGTTTGGACTTCTGTTCCCCACAACTGGGAGGAAATACATTGCTGTTGCTTTACACCTTCCAGTTTGTGGTCAGTTGTACGGTGGTCTATGACTCAGACGGATGCGAGAACCACAGGCGAATG
>NW_027954476.1:0-213 GCF_054177405.1 Leptonychotes weddellii
TGTATACTGTCCTCCATACATGGTACATTACATGTTAGTACCTTATACTGCTTTTCATCACACTTACCATGATTATTTTTTTTTCATTTTTTTTTATTCTTATGTTAATCCCCATACATTACATCATTAGTTTTAGATGAAGTGTTCCATGATTCATTGTTTGTGCATAACACCCAGTGCTCCATGCAGAATGTGCCCTGCTCAATACCCACC
>NW_027954477.1:0-213 GCF_054177405.1 Leptonychotes weddellii
TCAGTGGGCACAGAGTTTCAGTTTCACATGATGGAAAGAGTTCTGGAGATGGAAGGTGGTGATGCTAGAACAGCATGATGAATGTACTTAATACCACTGAACTGTACATTTAAAAATGAGTAAGATGGTAAATTTATGTCACGTGTGTTTTGCCATAATTAAATATACATGTGTCCTGCTCCTCAGAGAGTGACTCGCATTAAGTCCAAGCCA
>NW_027954478.1:0-213 GCF_054177405.1 Leptonychotes weddellii
CCTATTCTTTGTATGTATAAACTTCATCATTTTATGATTTGTCCTAATGTTACTTTTTGTAATGATAAGAAGATATACATCTATTTGCTTATTTTCCTTCTTTCTTACAGAAAAGGTAGGGTACTCTGTGTATCTTAATACATTTTTTTTCTCACTGAGTGAAATCACCTGAAAGTTACTCCAGAATTACTCCAGTTTCATATGGGTCTTTCT
>NW_027954479.1:0-213 GCF_054177405.1 Leptonychotes weddellii
CTCATCTCTCTCACTTTTTTTTCTAAACAAAAGAGGCTGAGAGCCAGATGACAAAGCCCTTTATTTATGATATAACCATTCTTAAATGTATTACTAGTACAGTATCAAACAAAATCATGAGTTTTTGTTATTAAATATTAATATTTGACATTATAATAATGTATTAGGGTTTAGGCAGGAAACCGGATTCACCCAAAAATACTACTGAAGAGA
>NW_027954480.1:0-1213 GCF_054177405.1 Leptonychotes weddellii
AGCATGTTACTGGCACAAAAACAGATATATTGACCAACTGAACAGAATAGAGAGCCCAGATATGGACCCTCAACTCTATGGTCAAATAATCTTCAACAAAGCAGGAAAAAACATACAATGGAAAAAAAGACAGTCTCTTCAATAAATGGTGCTGGGAAAATTGGACAGCCACATGCAGAAGAATGAAACTCGACCATTTTCTAACTCCATACACAAAGATAAACTCAAAGTGGATGAAAGACCTCAATGTGAGACAGGAATCCATCAAAATCCTAGAGGAGAACATAGGCAGGAACCTCGTTGACATCGGCCACAGCAACTTCTTTCAAGATACATCCCCAAAGGCAAGTGAAACAAAAAGGAAAATGAACTATTGGGACTTCATCAAGATATAATGCTTCTGCACAACAAAGGAAACAGTCAACAAAACAAAGAGGCAACCCACAGAATGGGAGAAGATATTTGCAAATGACACTACAGACAAAGTGCTGATTTCCAAGATCTATAAAGAACTCAAACTCAACATCCAAAAAACAGTCAAGTCAAAAATGGGCAGAAGACATTAACAGACACTTCTCCAAAGAAGACATACAAATAGGTAACAGAACTTGAAAAAATGTTCATCATTAGCCATCAGGAAAATTCAAATCAAAACCACATTGAGATACCACCTTACTCCAGTTAGAGTGGCAAAAATTAATAGGAAAGTAAACAACAAATGTTGGTGAGTATGTGGAGAAAGGGGAACCCTCTTACACTGTTGGTGAGAATGCAAGTTGATACAGCCACTGAAAACAGTGTGGAGGTTCCTCAAAAAATTAAAAATAGAGCTACCCTATGATGCAGCAATTGCACTACTGGGTATTTACCCCAAAGACACAGATGTAGTGAAAAGAAGGGCCATATGAACCTCAGTGTTCATAGCAGCAATGTCTGCAATAGCCAAACTGTGGAAAGAGCCGAGACGCCCTTCAACAGATGAATGAATAAAGATGTAGTCCATATATACAATGGAATATTACTCAGTCATCAGAAAGGATGAATACCCAACTTTTACATCAACATGGGTGGGACTGGAGGAGATTATGCTAAGTGAAATAAGTCAAGCAGAGAAAGTCAATTATCATATAGTTTCACTTATTTGTGGAACATAAGGAATAGCATGGAGGACATTAGGAGAAGGAAGAGAAAAATGAAGGGGGGGAATCTTAGG
>NW_027954481.1:0-213 GCF_054177405.1 Leptonychotes weddellii
ACGGTTTTAGAGTCCTCATACAAGTGGAATCCTGTGGCCTTTGTCTTTCTGTGACTAGCTTCTTTCTTTCTTTCTTTTTTTAAAAGATTTTATTTATTTGATTTTGAGAGAGAGCGCAAGTGAGTGAGAGAGCAGGGGGAGGGGCAGAGGGAGAGGGAGAAGCAGGCTCCCTGCTGAGCAGGGAGCCCGATGCGGGGCTCGATCCCAGGACCC
>NW_027954482.1:0-213 GCF_054177405.1 Leptonychotes weddellii
ATCTCTTCTGTGCAGCAATCCCATAGGATGTATTTCACCTCATGTAATAGGTATGTTTCTGAAGTAGGTTTGAACTCTCCCACAAATCAATTCCTCCTTTCCCTTTAGAGTTTTTGCTAAAACACCTGATGCGTATCATAGACTCTTCCACTGTCATGGAATTTTCTTGAATGAACAATGACTTAAGACGATTGGATCCCATTGGTTGGGGCT
>NW_027954483.1:0-213 GCF_054177405.1 Leptonychotes weddellii
CAAACTTATGAAACGGTAGTTGCATGGAGCTGCTGGTCCTCTTCCAGCCCCTGCCCAAGGCCAGTTCCTCTGGACAGCTGGGCGACTCCTTAGCTGACGGGGAAGGAGTTTTCCTACCACAACTTGTGGCACTTCCACTGATGGTTGCCATGGGAGAGTGGACACCTGAACCCCACATGCCCACTTCTAGTGTTTCATGAGAAGCTGGACATT
>NW_027954484.1:0-213 GCF_054177405.1 Leptonychotes weddellii
TGACCCTCTTCCCTCTCGTGCTCTCTGTCTCTCATTCTCTCTCTCTCAAATAAATAAATAAAATCTTAAAAAAAAAAAAAAAAGAAAGGGTAGAATAAATGTTACAAACTTGCAGGCTTCAGGGCATGTTTACCCTATAGATAAGTTTTGTTTATTCCATGGTGTTCATACATTTTAAATTTGTTGTCAATATTTAAAATATAAATATATCAC
>NW_027954485.1:0-213 GCF_054177405.1 Leptonychotes weddellii
CATGGCTTCTATGGTTCCTTCCAAGTGAGCTCCTGGCCATCCTACAGTGCACTGAGGGCAACAAGCTTTCCCTTTATCTCCCAGTCTGGTCCTGAGTGATGGGTCACTGGGCAGGCATCATGGTATGAAAACCACTGCAGGTGTGAAGGAATCTACCCTACAGGCAATCTCCTGGCCACCTGTTAGAGTCTGTCATTCCATTCATGGGAGGCA
>NW_027954486.1:0-213 GCF_054177405.1 Leptonychotes weddellii
TTAGGACAGGGGTGAAGCCTGCCCAGGAGAACCTCCCCATCTCATCTTCCAGAGCCAGGCTCCACGTCCAGGCGGGGGGCTGATGCCCTAGAAAGAACGGTGGGTACAGGTGGCACGCACAGAATCTCCTCTCCTGGATCCACCTCCCCGAGCCATGCCCCCCACCCCAATTTGGGACACGGCACCCAAACTGCCAGCCCCCGAGTCAGCACC
>NW_027954487.1:0-213 GCF_054177405.1 Leptonychotes weddellii
AAATAAATAAAATCTTTTTTTTTTTAAAGATTTTATTTATTTATTTGAGACAGAGAGAATGAGAGACAGAGAGCATGAGAGGGAGGAGGGTCAGAGGGAGAAGCAGACTCCCTGCCGAGCAGGGAGCCCGATGTGGGACTCGATCCCGGGACTCCAGGATCATGACCTGAGCCGAAGGCAGTCGCTTAACCAACTGAGCCACCCAGGCGCCCT
>NW_027954488.1:0-213 GCF_054177405.1 Leptonychotes weddellii
TTAACGGATTCCCGCAGCACTTAAATTATATCTATATTCCTTACTGTGACCCTCCCAACTGTACAGGACCTGGCCCCTGCTACTTCCCCAGCCTTGACTCCTGCCCCTCTTTCCCACATGGGCTGGGTGACAGTATCATTGGCCTTCTCTCTGTTCCTTGAATATCTCATTTTTTTGTTTTTGTTTTTTTGCCTCAGGGTCTTTGCACACACT
>NW_027954489.1:0-213 GCF_054177405.1 Leptonychotes weddellii
CCTAGGGAAACACGGGGTTAGGTTCCTGGGAGCCTCCAGGCACAGTTTTGTCAATCAAAACCCCATTCGTGCTATATAGGTTCATGTGCCAACATCCTTGCAAAAGAAGGCTGTTTCATCAGCATGGAGAACCTGCTCTTCCACATAACACCTTTCCTGCATAATGTGTAGCAGGTGTTTTGAAAATTCTTCCAGGGGCACCTGGGTGGCTCA
>NW_027954490.1:0-213 GCF_054177405.1 Leptonychotes weddellii
GCCAGGACCCCGATTTCATCTTCATGCGGTTTTCAGATGAGGAAAATCGCACGGAGTTCTTCCCTTCCCTTGGCTCTATTTCCACCTCTCCCTCTCTGTCTCTTCCAGAGCGTTCTGGGAACCTAATACTGGGCAGGACCGAAAGGGGAGGCTGCCCTTCTCCTGCCGGTCCCTCCCGCCTGGGCGTCTTGGCAGCTCAAGTCGGGCCGGGAC
>NW_027954491.1:0-1213 GCF_054177405.1 Leptonychotes weddellii
CTAGAGGATTACATGGAAACAAAAAACTAATGCCTGGAGGGTTTTTTAAAGCATTCCATTTTTGAGTCTTTTCTTAGAATCTCATTTATAATTTCTGGTTTGAAGGAAAGGTTGTTTACAGGGGTGTAGTATTACTGCTTATTTACAGTTTACAAGGCTTCTCAAATTGACACCATCTGTATGTTTCTTCACTGTTAGCTCCCTCCATAATTGATTTGTTATTAGTCATGTATATGTGTCTCTGTCATTGTTGGAAGTAGGGTACAGAGTAATTTTATGAATCAGTGTATAAATGGAAAAAATATACCATTTTTTTTGAATTACAAATACTGTATGTTTGTAATATATGATGATTCCAATTTTAAGTTTTAAAATTTTGGTGGCGCCTGGGTGGCTCAGTCGGTTAACGTCCGCCTCATTCTCTCTTGTTCTCTCTCTCTCAAATAAATAAAATCTTTTTAAAAATTTTTTTAAAAAATAAAGAAAATTTTTAATTTCAAAACACATCTTAGAGCTATTGAAAACAGATTATATGTTATGTTAACAGAAAATAAAGATTAAACTAGCTTTAGCTTTGGCTAATTTCTAAATGTTGCTAATTATAAGTAATCAACTTGATTCACCTTTACTTTCAAAACTCTTGTTTGAAATGCAGGTAAATTCAAACCTCTCATTCCACTTGAAACTGAAGCTACCAGTTACTTTAACTATCTCAATAGCTTGTCTTCTTTTATTTTTTTTAAATGTTTTGGTTTTTTTTTTTAAAGATTTCATTCATTTATTTGAGAGAGAATGAGATAGAGAGAGCATGAGAAGGGGGAGGGTCAGAGGGAGAAGCAGACTCCCTGCTGAGCAGGGAGCCCGATGTGGGACTCGATCCCAGGACTCCAGGATCATGACCTGAGCCGAAGGCAGTCGCTTAACCAACTGAGCCACCCAGGCGCCCATCAATAGCTTGTCTTCTTTAAGAAGAATGTTTCTGCTTCTATTTCTTGTACTTTCCAGTATATCACATTTTCAAAAGACTCTTGTCTTACTGCAAACATAATACATAATACATTTTCTTTTTGCCATAGAAAAATTAGAAGATAAAAAATTAAAAGGTAGGGAATAAAGAACTTAGTAATCAATATCTTGATAACGAGTTTCATGAATCTCCCAAAAACACTTACCACAGCCTCTAAATCATACCAACAGATGGAGTAAGAGCTAT
>NW_027954492.1:0-213 GCF_054177405.1 Leptonychotes weddellii
CACCAGCCAACCCCGCACTGCACAGGGCACCCGGCCGGGCTCCACAGAGGCGGCTGGGCCTGAGCGTTCAGGCCTCTGGCGGCCTTCGTGCGGGCTTGCAGCTCCCCACCCAACACCCGGGACCAGCCCCCCTGCCACTGTTAGAGCTTCACTGGTGCTGAATGGAAAGGCTGGGCGAGCAAGGATTTTAAACATCAGCGGAGAAGGTGAACC
>NW_027954493.1:0-213 GCF_054177405.1 Leptonychotes weddellii
TTAATGGATTCCCACAGCACTTAAATTATATCTATATTCCTTACTGTGACCCTCCCAACTGTACAGGACCTGGCCCCTGCTACTTCCCCAGCCTTGACTCCTGCCCCTCTTTCCCACATGGGCTGGGTGACAGTATCATTGGCCTTCTCTCTGTTCCTTGAATATCTCATTTTTTTGTTTTTGTTTTTTTGCCTCAGGGTCTTTGCACACACT
>NW_027954494.1:0-213 GCF_054177405.1 Leptonychotes weddellii
CTCACGTATAAACTGAGAGGGGTCGAGAGTGCCTCCCTTGTAAGGTTGTTTAGTAATTAAGGATTAAGTAATTAAATGATCTGATGCATGTGGCAATAACCACTCTACAAATGTTTTAACTGTTATTATTATAAGAGCTCCGATCTCCGGAGACCCGGATTGTAGGGAAGACGGCCAATCTGCGTCTAGCCCGGCCATGGAGAAGAAGCTGAG
>NW_027954495.1:0-213 GCF_054177405.1 Leptonychotes weddellii
TTTTTTATTCTTATGTTAATCCCCATACATTACATCATTAGTTCTAGATGAAGTGTTCCATGATTCATTGTTTGTGCATAACACCCAGTGCTCCATGCAGAATGTGCCCTCCTCAATACCCACCACCAGGCTAACCCATCCTCCCACCCCCCTCCCCTCTAGAACCCTTAGTTTGTTTTTCAGAGTCCATCATCTCTCATGGTTCATCCACCC
>NW_027954496.1:0-213 GCF_054177405.1 Leptonychotes weddellii
AGAGAGAGAGCACAAGTGGGAGGGGCAGAGAGAGAGTGAATCTCAAGCCAACTCCTCGCTGAGCAGGGAGCCAGATGTGGGGGCTCAATCCCACGACCTTGAGATCATGACCTGGACCTAAACCAAGAGTTGGCTGCTTCACCAACTGCACCACCCAGGGGCCCCAGAAAATCTGATTTAAAAGGGTCATTCTGGAGCCTGCTCTGCGTGAGG
>NW_027954497.1:0-213 GCF_054177405.1 Leptonychotes weddellii
TAAATAAAATCTTTAAAAAAAAAAATCAGTTGTGTTTCTATGCACTAATAAAAAAGTAGCAGAAAGAGAAAGTAAGAAAACAATCTCATTTACAAATGCATCAAAAAAAAAAAACCTATGAATTAACTTAACCAAGGAGGTGGAAGACCTATATTCAGAAAACTATAAAACATTAATAAAATAAATTGAGGATGACACAAATAAATGGGAACA
>NW_027954498.1:0-213 GCF_054177405.1 Leptonychotes weddellii
GCAAGATGGGGGCCCCGGATGCCGGCATGGCAGAGTACCTCTTTGACAAGCTCACCCTGGGCGACAGCGACAAAAAGAACTGAGTTGGGACTGTTTCCCCTATAGCCCAGGGTGCATGGTGACTTTCCCTGATCACCATGCCGAGCATGCATATTGCAGCATTGCCTTTGCAAAACGTTCCAGTTTTTTTCTTCCAGTTCTGCCATAAATAAA
>NW_027954499.1:0-213 GCF_054177405.1 Leptonychotes weddellii
CAGAAGCAAAGTGTGTGTGTGTGTGTGTGTAAAAAGATAAAGCAAAGGGGCGCCTGGGGGGCTCAGTTGGTTAAGCACCTGACTCTTGATTTCAGCTCAGGTCCTGATCTCAGGGTCGAGCCCCGTGTCGGGCTCCGCACTCAGTGGGGAGTCTGCTTGAGATTCTCTCCCTCTGCCTCTGCCCCTCCCCCTCCCAAAAGGAGATAAAGCAGA
>NW_027954500.1:0-213 GCF_054177405.1 Leptonychotes weddellii
TTCCCAGGGGAATTCTACCAAACATTTCAAGAAGAATTAATACCTATTCTTCTGAAACTGTTCCAAAAAATAGAAACGGAAGGAAAACTTCCAAACTCATTTTATGAGGCCAGCATTACCTTGATCCCAAAACCAGACAAAGACCCCATCAAAAAGGAGAATTACAGACCAATATCCCTGATGAACATGGATGCAAAAATTCTCACCAAAATA
>NW_027954501.1:0-213 GCF_054177405.1 Leptonychotes weddellii
AACCTCTTTTTTTATAAGGAGATGCCAAGCTGTTTTCAAAAGTGGTTGTATCATTTTATGCTCCCACCATCAGTGCATGAGAGTTACGTTTCCTCCACAAACGTGAACACATGGCATTGACGTTCTTTTTCATTTTAGCTTTTATCACGAGCTTATCTTCTTATCAATGAGTTGTAAGAATTCTTTAAACATTTTTTTTGAAGATTTTATTTA
>NW_027954502.1:0-12469 GCF_054177405.1 Leptonychotes weddellii
CCCGGAAGGGACCTGAAGCAGGTCACTCTGAAAGCTGTGTGGACCCACCGAGAGAGGGGGCAGAGAGCAGCGGGGGCGGGGGGCGTTGGTGAGGGGTGGGGGGGGGTGCTCGGGTGAGAGGCATTGCAGAGGGAGTGGTTCTGGACCTGCAGGCCATTCCAGTTTTCGGTCTCTGGAGAGATAGGCACTCACGGCCCCTCAGATTCCCACTCGGGGAAGTGAGGCAGGAGCCCCGGGAGGGACTCCCAGCTCCGGTGAGGGGAGGGATCTAGCTCGGACGTGTCCCTGCTCTTCCTCGGAGGGCCCTGAGCGGGATGAGCAACCATGACCAGGAGGGGGCGCTGTTCCCCAACCCACTCTACCAACACGGCCCTAGGCCCGCCGGACATAACTGGGAAAGCAGGGACAGAGCCCCAGGCCTGGGGGAGCGGACTTTCTAGCAGTGGGAAACTGCCAACAAGCAACAGTCGTAGCAACCAAGTAAATGATAGGTTTGTTAGACGTGCTAAGTGCTGTGGAAAAAGGAAAAGGGCAGCTGGGTGCTGGATCCTGTGTGTGTGTGAAGGGGGGTTGGCATAGGCCTGGTTGGGATCTGAGGAGGTGAGGTGCCTGGATGCCAGCCCTGTCCACCCGGAGATGCGGAGCCTGGTGAGACCCTCCCTGACCACTCCTTGCCCTCCCCCCGCCCCCCACAAAGGTAGGACACTGGGGCTTAGTTCTCACTCAGCCACTGACTCACCGTGTGACTTCGAACCTCAGTTTCCCCATCTGTGAAATGGAGGAAGGGCTGTAGTGGGTCCCATATGTGCTCAGTGGACCCCTGAGGGACTCTGGCTGGGTACTGGCTCATGTTCTCTTCTGTGTCCTGGGTCTCTGTGCATGGCTTGCTCTGGTGGAAACTTTTCACTGCTTTCAAGAGTGTGAAAACCTTTGTGCTCAAGATTGCCAGAGCTCCCAAGCACTAAGGAAAATGTGAGCAAAGCCCAGGAACCTAGCAGGCTGAGGATGCAGAGAAGGGAGGGCTTGGGGAAGGCTGTGGGGGGGGGGGGAGCAAATTGTCCCCTACCAGAGTCCCCTCCTGGACCCTCCTAAATGGTGCTGAGGACCTCTCTGTGAGGCCTCTGGGAGATGGGGGAGCAGTAGGTGTAGCCCAGAGCTGGCCTCCTGGACTCCACGCCCCATGCCTGGGGTGGGCTCCCTCGCCCACAGCCAGCCTCACTGCTGCAAGTCCAAGTCCCAGACCCCCAAGGGGCACTCACGTTCTCGCCAAGTCCTCTTTAGGCTTCCGGTCAGTCCTGTCCCACCTCTGTGAGGCCGCTCCTTTCACAATGAGGAGTGTGAGGCTCAGGCCTGCCATACTACTAGGAGGCTGGCACGGCTACCCAGCACCCTCCAGAATGTTAGGGGCTTCAGCGGTATTCAACCTCAGTCTTTACAATTGTCCCCCTCCCCAAAATATCCAGCACCAGAGGAGTAGATATGGCACCGTTTAGGCAAATAAAGGAACCAGACCCTTAATCAAGTAATGTCACTTCTTGGTGCCAAAGTCCCCAGTCGATCCATTACCAATAGGCCATTGGTTGGTAAGTGGAATGGAGGGGGGTGGGTTGGCAGCAGGGAAGGACTTGGGGAGACCAGTGAGACCTCTGAGGTAGGGCGCCGGACGGGCAAGGGGCATGGAAGTGGACGTAGTGGAGCTGGGGGGGACACGGGGGAGGGACTCAAGGATGGCTCTTGGTTTCGTGGCTTGAGGGGATGGTGGTGGCATTCTCAAAGGAGGGGAGACAGGAGGAGGGGCTTGAGGGGATGGTGAGTTTGGTCAGGCTGGCCTATATAGGTCAGAACTCAGAGGAGCGTCTAGAGCTGGGGCATCCCTGGCATGTGAGATGAGATGGCACGGGGACAGGGAGAAGCCGGGGTAGCCCTCCAACAATTAGGGAGCCAGGACAGGAGCGGCTAGGGGCGGTGAGCCAGCAGTGTGGATGGTCGCAGAAGCCAGGGGAAGGATGAGGTTCTGAACAGACACTCCTCAGCTGGCTCTGGGGACGTTGGGTGAGTGAGGACAGAGTTGGCCTTTGGATCAGAAACGCAGGTATCGCTGATGGGAATGGTTTGCTGAGGTGTCCAGACTGGTGTGGGCTTGTCCGTCGAGCAAGAGGAACAGAACGGGAGGTAGGACAGGGCTCGCCTTGCCCTGGACCCACCTCCATGACATAGCAAAAGTGGCCACGGGGGGATTCAGGAGCATGACGGCATTTAGCATTTAGATTCCTGGATTGGCTTGTGGGACACAAAAGGGGTGTGAGTGGGAAAATGGGAGAAATCTGAATAAAGCCTGGAGTTTGGTCAGCAGCGCTGTGTCAGTGGGAATGTCTTAGTTTTTTGGTAAATGTCCTGTGATTAGGCAAGATGTCACCGTTGGGGGAAGCTGGGTGAAGGGTGTATGGGACCGCTCTGTACTGTCTTTACAGTTCTTCTGCCAATCTAAAATTAATTCAGAATAAAAAGTTAAAAAAGAGAGACCAAAGCAGGTGAGGCGGTAGCATGAAAAGTATGACCCCAGTTTTGTCAACTCGACGTGGCCACGTGGTGCCAGCAAAGATCTGGGAGGACGCACACCGAGTCTTGGGGATTTGGGTGACCGCTGCTTTTTTATTTATAGCTATGTATTCTTTTTTTTACGAAGGGTAAAAATAGTTATAACTTTTACAACTAAACAAAACGTATTTTTAATTTTTAAAATTTGGAAAATAAAACTGAATGCTCCTCTGGCCCTGCTTTTTCCTCCACCCGCTCTGGTCCCCCTGGTGAATTGACACTTTGTAAAGTCCATGACTTGCTCTCCGGAAGACAGAGCTTTGGGGACCGCCAGTGGAAGTCGGGATGGAGCGAAGAGACGCCTCCACCCCCCGCCACAGCTTACCAGAGCCGGGAACTGAACCCGGGCAGGCCCATGCCGGGGCCCTGGGAGCTCGGTGTTTGTGCTCATGAGAGGAACTCAAGTGATCCAGCAGGAAGGGCTGTTTCCTGACCCTCAGCGAGGGACCGTGCGGGGACAGGGTGTTGTCACTAAGTGGGATTGGACACCCTGTGGGCCTTTTCAGCTCAGGCTCTGGGCTTCTGGAGTGTTGGTGGGCCTAGGAGTCTGTGTTCTCATTGTCTCTCATCCTCCTTTGGCCACAGGCATCTCTGGGAAGAGCCAGATCCTTTTCGCTCTCGTCTTCACCACCAGGTACCTGGACCTGTTCACCAACTTCATCTCCATCTACAACACAGTCATGAAGGTGAGGGGGTGGGTGGCCATGGTGGCGGGGGCTGCTGAGCCGGACAGACCCAGATAGTGTGCTTGCAAACTCAGGCAGTGGAGGCAGGCAGACCTGGGTGTGTTGTTAGCCGCTGTGGGACCTGGGCTCAGGCAAGGCCTCGGGCCTCTGTGTACCTCCCTTTCCCCATCTGCAAAATGAGGATAATAATAGTACTCACCTCAGAGGGCTTGTGGTGAAAATTAAGTGAGGTAATACATGCAAATACACAATAGCCATCATATATATATATTTTAAGATTTATTTATTTTGAGAGAGAGAGACAGAGTGTGTGTGGGGGAGGACAGAGGGAGGGGCAGAGGGAGAGAATCTCAAGCAGACTCCCCGCTGAGTGCAGAGCCCAAGGTAGGGCTCGGGCTCCATTTCAGTCTCACGGCCCTGAGATCATGACTGAGCTGAAACCAAGAGTTAGACGCTTAACCGACTGAGCCACCCAGGTGCCCAATAGCCATCATATATTAAACAGTTGGCAAAGGTTAGCTATTATAATGGTTAAAAAATAAGCAAAAAAATCAAACATGAACTCTGAGCTTTCAGAGAGATTATCCATCCGACATCCATTTGACAACTATTTATTGAGCACCTACTATGAGCCAGGAACTTGAAGAAGACATAAGAGGCTCCTATTCTTTTTTTTTTTTTTTAAAGATTTTATTTATTTATTTGACAGAGAGAGAGAGAAAGCGAGAGAGGGAACACAAGCAGGGGGAGTGGGAGAGGGAGAAGCAGGCTTCCTGCCGCCGAGCAGGGAGCCCGATGCGGGGCTCGATCCCAGGATCCTGGGATCACGACCTGAGCCGAAGGCAGACGCTTAACACCCAGGCGCCCCAAGAGGCTCCTATTCTCGTGGAAACTATATTCTAAGTGGGGAGACAAATAATAAAACAAGCAAGAAAATCTTTGGCTAGGGATGAGCCTATGCAAATCATTAAAATAGGGTGATGACGTTTCCTTTAATTAAAAAAAGTTTGTTTGTTTGTTTGTTTAAAGTAGTCTGGGCATGGAGCCTGGGGTTTGAACTCCCGACCCTGAGATCAAGACCTGAACTGAAAAGTCAGATGCTTAACCAACTAAGCCACCCAGGCGCCCCATAAAAAAAAATCTTAAAAACTGGGTGATGTGATAGAGAACGAATGGGAAGCTGTTTAGGGAGTATGACCAGGAAGGGTCTCTCTGAAGAGGTGACATAAATGTCAAGGTCTGTGTGACACAAGGAACCAGCCATGGGCTGATCAGCGGAGAGCATTCCCAGCAGAAGGAATAGCTGGTGCAAAGACCACCAGGACAGAAACAAGCTTGCTGTATTCACAGGACAGGCGGGAGCTCAGCAGGCCAGGGCTGCCCGATGGAGGTGGGGCTGCCATCAGAAGGCTGGGGGAGGGCGGATGGCGCAGGTCAACAGTTTGGACTTCATTTTGTGATAGGAAGCTGTTGCTTTGAAGCACGGCCCTGTTCTGTAGGAGAAACTGAGCATCTCTTGGTTCCACTCTGATGTCTTAGGCTCTGGGCCATAACTATTAGAGGTTATGTTGGGGTGAGGCATTTTCTGAGCTTTTAATCAGCCATCATAGCTCTTTTTTTTTTTTTTTTTTTAAAGCTCTACACCCAACGAGGGGCTTGAACTCACGACCCCAAGATCAAGAGTCACATGCTCCACTGACTGAGGCAGCCAGGCGCCCCTCAGCCATCCGAACTCTTTAAGGCAACATGGGTTAGTGAAAGGACCACAGGTTTCAGAGTCAGTGAAGCGGAATGTTACTGCTTGGATGCTGGTAACAGAGACTTAAAATAAAAGTTATTTTAGGGGCACCTGGGTGGCTCAGTCGGTTAAGTGTCCAGCTCTTGGTTTCGGCTCTGGTCATGATCTCAGGGGTGAGATCGAGCCCCGTTTTGGGCTCCGTGCTCAGCTCAGAGTCTGCTTGATTCTCTCTCCCTCTGTCTCTGCCCCTCCCGCTCGTGCTCTCTCTTTAAAATAAAGAAATATTTTTAAAAAATAGTTAGTTTAATAAGATAAAGGTTTATTTTTACCTTACTCATAACATGGAATCTGGAGGTGGGCTGTCCAGGGCTGCGATGGCAACTCCTTTTAACTTTCTGCTCCATCATTTTAGTGTGACCAGGACTCACAGATGTGTGCCCCGTGCAGTTGCTCAGAAGGGCCCCACGCTTGGTTTAATGCTTTGCTATTGCCATCTTGAAATTCAGTTCTTTAAGAGGCCCTGCAAATTATACAGAGTCCAGATGTGACATCTACCCTCAAGGTTGCCTCAGGCTCACAAAATGGATGCTAGAACTCCTTACCATCACATCACATTCTGGGCAGGAAGGAGGAAGAAGGGGAGAGAGCCATAGCGTGTCTGCCAGCTGGCTAAGCCCTTTGGTAAAGAGCCTTTTCCAAACTGTACCCAGTGACTTTCACCTGCACATTACTGACCATCCTTATCTGCGGAGGAGGTTGGGAAGTGTAGTTTTTAAGTTGGGCACATCATCTAATAGTTCCGTTTTTTTTGTTTTTTGTTTTTTTTAAAGATTTTATTTATTTATTCATGAGAGACACAGAGAGAGAGGCAGAGGGAGAAGCAGGCTCCCAAGGAGCAGAGAGCCTGATGCGGGACTCGATCCCAGGACCCTGGGATCATGACCTGAGCCGAAGGCAGACGCTTAACCATCTGAGCCACCCAGGAGCCCAATAGTTCCGTTTTTAAGGAAGAAAGCCTATGTGAGGGGAATTCTACCTATGTTGCAGGACTATTGTGAAGACTATATGAGAAAATATATGTAAAGTGCCTAGCACCCAGAAGATACTTAACCAAGGCAGGTTCTCTTTCCCCTCCATATCAGAGATGTGCCTTTCGGAATCCAGGGATCTTGTTGGAATGGATGATGTTATCTGTGGGGTGTTGAACTGTGTGAACTTCAGTCTGAGGTCCTAAAATCATGGTCTTTACTTAAAGTCAACACAGAAATAGCAAACACCACCTACTTAGTTCATTCCTCTGCCCAAAGGTCTGACTTGGATAGCCCTGGGAGGGACTGCAGACCCAGCGCTTGGCATGGCTGAATGAGTTGTAGGAACCTCAGGCCAGTTTCTACATTTGTGAAGTGAGGAAGTGATCACCACTTCTTTGATTCATTCATTCATTCTGACATGTTTTGTGCTGGGCCCTGAGTTAGGGGCTGGGGATTTGGAGGTGGACATGAAGTCAGGACCCTCTTACAGAAATCCCCTCCCACAGGGGAAAGAGACTGGTAACACAGACATTTACAGAACATGTGATCATGGGGGGCAGTGAATGGGTTCCCATGGAGCTATGGTGACGAAAGTGTATTTGCCTCATTCTGGTGAGAAACTAATCTGAGTTTTGAAGTACAAATAGGAGTTCTCTAGGCCAGTGAGTTCCTGGACCGGCAGCATCAGCATCACATAGGAACTTGCTAGAAATGCAGATCTTCAAGTCTACTTAGACCTACTGAGTCAGCAGTAACTCTGGGGGCAGCGGGGGAAAAGCGGCCATTTATGTGATTCTGATGCACACACAAATTTGAGAACCTCTGGGAAACCATAAAACCATCACATGCTGGAGGGCAGCTACTGTGATTAGAAAAAGAGAGCTTTTCTGAAGGAGCAAGGATCGGCTGATTCAAAGGGTGTCAGTCCAGGTGCAAGAATGCTCACAAGTCACTGAGGCAGATCCAGGAATTCGAGTTAAGAGCCCTGGGATTCCAGCCACTGCTAAATTCCCGGACAGAGACCAACTCTGGTCTTCTCCCTAACGCTCTGCAGTAAGGAAAGGCCTGGGCACCTTTGAGTGTTCATAGTTGGTGCTATCTGTCCTCATTAGAAGCATGGAGTTACTTAACAAAAGGGTCATTAGCTTCAGAATCTAGGCCAGTGACTCAAGAGAAATTGCACACGCATTTCACTTTGTCCACCTTGGGGCAGTGCTCTAGCCCTTTATTTGGTAAGTCCCAACTCAGGGTAGCTTGGAAGCCCAGCAAGTAGGTTGGAAAATGACTTCATTGATTCCCATGTGTTTCCTTCCCTTGTTAGGTGGTTTTTCTCCTCTCTGCCTATGTCACAGTGTACATGATCTATGGGAAATTTCGGAAGACCTTTGACAGTGAGAATGACACATTCCGCCTGGAGTTTCTTCTGGTCCCCGTCATTGGTCTCTCCTTCCTTGAGAACTACAGTTTTACTCCCCTGGAGGTAGGAGAAGGGACCCAAATAGTCCTTATGTTAACAAAGCAGGCATCACAGCACCGCTTATGGCTGAGACCTTCTGTCCCACAGGTGGCTGGTTACTAGAGCACAGTCCAGGCTGTGATTGCAGCTCAGGTCTGGGCTGCGGCCCAAGAATCTGGGGGCCCGCAAATGTAGCAGCAAGTTCTGATGCTAGCGTTCAAGGACTGCATTTTGAGAAACTATGGCTTCAATTAAGAGGAGTTTAGACAATAAAGTTCTGCAACAATTAAAAATTATGTTCTAAAGAAATGTTCATGTGATGTTAAAAAAAGCACTTTGCTTCAATCTTTTAGAAATATCTTGTATTTACAGAGGGGTGGAATGATACACTGATTATTTCAGAAACTTTTTTTTTGCTGCACTAGATTATTCCAGTAATTACATCCTTTTAAAGAGATGGGCCCCCCTTCATGGTCTTGATCCGCCTCTTCTAGCCACTTACCTCTTTGGTTCAGGTCCTCTGGACTTTCTCCATCTACCTGGAATCAGTGGCCATCCTGCCCCAGCTCTTCATGATCAGTAAAACTGGAGAGGCGGAGACCATTACTACTCACTACCTGTTCTTTCTTGGGCTGTACCGGGCACTCTACCTGGCTAACTGGATCAGGCGGTATCAGACTGAGAACTTCTATGACCAAATTGCAGTGGTGTCTGGAGTAGTACAAACCATCTTCTACTGTGACTTCTTCTACTTGTATGTGACCAAAGGTAGGTACCAGACAGAGCAGGGTTGCTCTGGAGGGTTGCACAAGGAGTTACCCATTCAACAGGAGGGGATCTGGAAGTGAATGTATAGATACAAGTCTGCCCCTCCTGGTGCTTTTACTTCAGTTGATGGAAGATGAACAAATATTTTCAGGAAACAAGTACCACGAAGAAATACAGACCAGTTAGATACTGCATGTACTAGTGCGAACACTGTGTAGAGAGAACTATGGGAGGACATTTGACAGAACACTTGGTTAGAAAAATATAGGAGAAAGATTCCACAGAATAGCTTATGTAGGAGCCCTGAGAATGGAACCAGATTGGTGTGTCAAAGGACGAAAAGGCTAGTGTGGTCACAGTCTATAAAGTTGGGAGAGCTCAGAGTCAAGCAAGATCAGGGGTTACGGGTCTGCATTCCACCGATTGCTAAGCACAGCCACTGGAAGGCTCAAGAAGCAGCCCAGCAGCTGCCCTGTAGAGTAAAAGGCAGCCAAGTAGGGAGACTAGGGATGGGGCAGTTGTGGTTGTTCACGAGGTCGCCTGTGTGTGGGCAGAGGTCACCTGTTTGGGGCAGATCTCAAAGGCACTGGACAGATGTGAAACAGAAAGGGAGGCCAAAAGTTTATGGCCTAAGGGAAAGCGGGATCAGTAACCAAGATGGGGAGGTGGTGTATGAGTCTATAGTTAACCTGGGATGGAGTTTCCCCCTTGGCTTTAACAAACACCTATTATGAACTGGGAATTAGAGAAACTGCAGTTTGTAAGGGAGTCTCTTCATGGGATAAATTCTAATTTCATCTCCATCTTCTTCTAGTCCTTAAAGGAAAGAAGTTAAGTCTTCCAATGCCAATTTGAGGGCCCCAGAGATGGTTCTACACCCTAACAAGAACACTGAACAAAGTATTTGAAATGTTCTCCTGGACCACTTCTACGGGACTCGGACCAAATGTTACAATTAAAATGAGAAAAACGCTTAGTGTGGATTTCAGCAAAGCACTGATCATTCTATGTAGAAGACGTTCTCACCGATCTGTCCCTTAAATTATAGCAGCAATAAAAAAACCTAGGCCAATTACGCAAGCACGGGACCTCACGTCAACTGGAGCATCAAGGAATCTTAGCTTAACCCATGTACTATTGCTCCCAAGGTCCTAGCGTGAGCCTCATGCTAAGGAACAGTCAATCCCATCTGGAAAGAGGTCTGTGTATAAGGCAAATATCCCCAAAGATCAGACTTCAAGTACTAGAAGCATGGTATTTGATTTTCACTTTCAAGTTTAGGGAGTGATACAGAGGTGACCTAGTATTACAGGTGTGAAGTGTTACTTCAACTTCTGTCTTCAAGCCACAAGCGAAAGCCAAATTTGTCAGCTTTGGCTAGACTGAAGTAGTTTCCTTCCTCACCTTTAAAACAGATTTGGGTCTTCCTATGGCTCACAGCAGCTCCACACAGTACTTTAATCCCAGTAACCTAAGTGGGTACCGCCACCATGACGACCATTTACCAATGAGGAAACAAATGACCAAGCCTTTACCTACTAGGTGCCTGGCCTTGTTGCTTTGTGACTCCAATTTTTCCATTAAGACCAATCAATCCCACCTCCCTTTCACATTTTTGGGTGCTAGCGTGATTACTCAATCAAACACCCCCAAGTATGGTCTTGAAGCAAATAAAAATTGTTAAGAAAACTACCAGTGGACTATAGTCAGAATTTTCAAGCAATAAAAAGTTTACACCTTATTGTCAACAGTGTTTTATTTATACCTACAAAAGAAAACAAGATGGTATCAAAAGGACAATTTACAAACTAAGAATAGTAACATAGCTCTTAGCATCCTGTGCCTGCTGAACATCACACATCTACAAATCTTTCAAGTCTTAACGCAACAGGAATGTGTTCAGAGACCAGCAAGAACGTGAATAGAGCACTGATCCCAAGCAAAAGCCACCAACCTTTTAGATGAGAAAAGTCCACACAATGGATTGTTAGGAATTGGGGAGAAGCAGCCCCACAGCTTAATATTGAAATCCCTTCCCTAAATGAGTTTCAACCATGACTGCAATAACAACTAGCATCACATGAGGACTCTTCTGCTCATGTTCCGAAGCAAAGGCAGAACCTGAATTATGAGTGACAGAGAAGCAGAAGAGTTACTCTAAAGCTATAAAGGAAAAACTCTGCTAAATTTCAATTGTGCTCAGGCCACAATTGCTTTTGAGATTTGGAATATGCTGTTATTTTGACTTACGACATCATCCCTGGTGGAAAAAGGGAAGCAAGCAGCTGAGCAAGTAACGCTTGCCCAGAGACCCTTCCCACAAAGGGATGCTTTAAGACCTGCAAGAGAGTAAGTAGGACACCCCTTGTGGTGGCACCTGTTTAAAAACAATCAAAGAAATATCTAGAATGGACTGGTCAGTGCATAGACCAAAAAAATAATCTTTTTTTTTTTTTTTTTTTTGGGCAGGGGGTGAGGGGGCACTTTGGTTTTAAAAGCACAGAGCAGTTTTGCCGAGTTTTCCTGTGCCTACCATCCTCCCTCAGCCTCTTCTCGAAGAAGGGAAAAAAAGTACAGTTAAAGAAGAAAATGTACGTGTGGGGGGAGGGGGAGACATGTGGAAGTTCTTACATGCGTACATTTCAGCTTCTGCTGACAACCTACCTGTATGTTGCACATTCAACCATACTTTTCAGAACCCCTCAGAAACCATCCCTTCTCTCTCCCTGAAGAATTTTAAAAGAAAAACAGAACGAAAAAAAAACCTCAAGTATTTAGATATTACAAACCAGCAAGCACCCTCAGGCCTTAGCCAAAGAATGCAGTGGAGCCTTCCCCCTTTAACTACATTGTTAATGAACAATACCAATAATAGCACAAAAAATTAATAGTCCAACACTGGATATGGAAGAGGGTTCTGGGGCTATCTGATCTCCCTGTCCTGTTACAGTGAACACAAGAGCAGAAAATTCCTTCTAGGCCCATGTGCTACAGAAGTGTCAGTAAAACAGTATCACTATCAAGGGGACAAACTCACCTACCTTCAGGAAGAAGAAAAGTGAGGACTTAGGCTTTAGTCCTCTGTAACTTTTCTTAAGCACTACCTACCTGTAAAAAGCTGAGTGTAAAAGGATGCTGAAGAAAATTTGCATCCAAAAGCTGTTACAAAGCACTGCAGAGAAGAGTATGAAGAGAATTAAGAGCTTTCTTAACAGACCCCCAAAGGTTCTTTATTCAAGATCATTTGGCCAAAAGGGCTGAGTGGCTAGCAAAGAGGTGCTTTTATTCTAGCTCTACAGATACTGAGTTTAAAAAGAAAATTTGCCACTGAGTATATTCTGTTTATAATTAAAGGTGGTTTTTATATTGCAGGTGAATGCATACTTAACTGGTTATTTACCTGGTTACTAAATTTTCAGTGAGCATTTATGTTCATTCTGCTCAGAGCAGCTATCTAGCTGGAAAATGAATTTCACAGATGGTCCCTGGTTATGTGGGGAAGAAAAATAGGCAGCTTCCACCCAGATGCTGAGATGCTACATTTAACCATCACAATAAACACTTGGGGTTTGTAATTTAAAAGATACACTTAAAAAACTCAAAAATTCAATGTCTAACCAGACTAAAATGGTTATTTTTCAGTAATTGGGAAGGAGCAAGGCAGAATATAAGGGGGACAAAACCAATTAGGAATTTTTTTAAACTGTCAAATGAACTTAACAAGCAATCAGCCAAAATGACAATGGCAAAGCACTGTCTTAAAAACTCATCAGGCCTGAGGAACATTAAAAAGCGTTACAGAAAATGTGCAGGGAATTCCCTCTTGGTTTTCTAACCCAGTAATGAGAGCAACCTAAAGCACAGATGCCATCTTCTTCTGCAGAATTCAACCCTCTACCCTCCCCCCTACCCCCCCAACTCAGGACAACAAAAAAATGGGCTCCCACAAAAGGGCCTAATACCTTACGTTTTCTTTGAAGATGAAAAATAGCTCAAGTATCCTCAACATGCAAGAAGTTGGGGGGGGGGGACTCTTCCAGTCGGCTATATATGTATGTTTTTACAAAATCTGTTATTACAGACTGGATCATTTTGGCGGACAGAAGAAACCTGGCCGTGAAGTCTAACTAATCTGCATGAAAGACAAATCACAATGGTTGGGGAAAAAAAAAAGAAAAAAGAAAGAAAAGGG
>NW_027954503.1:0-1213 GCF_054177405.1 Leptonychotes weddellii
TCTAATTCATTGATTTCTGCTCTAATTTTAATTATTTCTCTTCTAATGCACGGCTTAGACATCGTTTGTTGCTTTTTCTCTAGTTCTTTAAGGTGTAGAGTTAGTTGGTGAATTCGGGAGTGGAGTATTGAGGTCTCCTACAATTAACGTATTGTTATCAATATTACTCTTTATTTTGGTTAACAGTTGGCTTATGTAGATGGCTGCTCCCATGTTGGGGGTGTAGATATTTACAATTGTTAGATCTTCTTGTTGGATAGACCCTTAGAATGATATAGTGTCCTTCTGTGTCTTTAATTATAGACTTTAGTTTAAAATCTAATTTGTCTGAAAGAAGAATTGCTACCCAAGCTTTCTTTTGAGGTCCGCTGGCATGAAAGATGGGTCTCCATCCCTTCTGTTTCAGTCTGGATGTATCTTTAGGTTCAAAATGAGTCTCTTGTAGCCAGCATATGGATGGGTCTTGTCTTTTTATCCAATGTGCAACCCTGTGCCGTTTTATGGGAACATTCAGGCCATTCACGTTGAGAGTGATTATTGAAAGATATGAATTAATTGTCATCATGTTGCCTGTGAAGACGTTGTTTTTATAAATTGTCCCTGTAAATTTCTATTGTATATCATTCTTGGGGTCTTTCTCCTTTTATAGAACCCCCCTTAATATTTATTGCAGGGCCGGCTTAGTGGTCACATATTCTTTCAGTTTCTGCCAGTCGTGGAAGCTCTGCATCTCTCCAACCATTCTAAATGACAGCCTTGCCGGATAAAGTATTCTTGGCTGCATGTTCTTCTCATTTAGTACTCTGAATATGTCTTGCCAGCCTGTCTGGCTTGCCAAGTCTCTGTGGATAGGTCTGATGTTATTCTGTTGTTCCTCCCTCTGTACATAAGGAATCTCTTCTCCCTAACTGCCCTTAAGATGGTTTCCTTGGTTCTAAGATTTGCAAGTTTTACTATTACATGCCGGGGTGTTGGTCTGTTTTCCTTGATCTTAGGAGAGGTCCTCTCTGCCTCTAGGACTCGAATGTCTATTTCCTTCCCCAGATTAAGGAAGTTCTCAGCTACGATTTGCTCAAATACATCTTCTAGTCTTCTCTTTCTCTCCACTCCCTCCAGGATTCCAATTATTCTGACATTGGAATGCATCATGGTGCCACTTATTTCTCTGATTCTATTTTCATGGATTCTGAGTTGTTTTTCCCTGGCCTCCTCT
>NW_027954504.1:0-213 GCF_054177405.1 Leptonychotes weddellii
TCCTGTGTGTCTTCTCCGACACCCCGACTTCCTGTGTGTCTTCTCCGACACCCCGACTTCCTGTGTCTTCTCCGACACCCCGACTTCCTGTGTCTTCTCCGACATCCCGACTTCCTGTGCTCCTCCGACACCCCGACTTCCTGTGTGTCTTCTCCGACACCCCGACGTCCTGTGTGTCTTCTCCGACACCCCGACTTCCCGTGTGTCTTCTCC
>NW_027954505.1:0-213 GCF_054177405.1 Leptonychotes weddellii
CTTTAAAAAAAAAAAACAACAACAAAAAATAAAAGTGTAACTAGAAACAAAGGCATTTCTGTATGAAGTCAAAGAGCGTCATCCAGTTGGATTACGTTCTGAGAAACTATGTAATATGGTGAGGGAATCTGGAAAACTCTGACTTTTTTGATTTGAGAAATAGCTCATCTCCAAGTATTTTCTCCGTAGGTTACTATGCATCAGTCACCCGGT
>NW_027954506.1:0-213 GCF_054177405.1 Leptonychotes weddellii
CCAGAGCACCGGTCCCCATGCCTTTGCTGGAGGAGGCTCTGGAGACATGGATTTTCGGAGGATGAAGGACGGGGGAGGCAGTGGCTCGGGGTGTCTGTGGGCTTCCCCTGAGCAGGGATCAGGGAGGAAGCAGCAGGTGTGTAACCCGTCAGACCCCAACACCAACCCCACAGCTCAGCAGCCTGCCCCCTCCTAGCCTTGGTTTTCCTATCT
>NW_027954507.1:0-213 GCF_054177405.1 Leptonychotes weddellii
TAACTAAGCCTTGACTCTCCTCCTCACCAGCTGTGTGACCCGGGCCGATGACCCCACCTCTCTGGGCTTTTGTTTGCTCCTTTGACAAACAGGGATGTGAATGCTGCTTCCTATTTACCCACAAATATGGTGACAGAAAAGCGTTTTCTCAGCCAAAATAGTCTCCCAATGCAGAAGCCAGATCTTTCTTTTTTTTTTTTGTAGTTTTTAGTT
>NW_027954508.1:0-213 GCF_054177405.1 Leptonychotes weddellii
AAATAAAATCTTTAAAATAAATAAATAAATAAATAAATAAATAAATAAATAAATAAATAAATGAAACGTATCGGTGTGCAAGTGCTCAAAAACCTAGACAGAGGCAAAGGAGGAAGTTACTTCTCCATGCTAAAGATGGAAGTCATAGTACTGCTTTTCTCGTTCTCCTAAGCGTACGATCTGGGATATTATGAGAGTAGTATCGGGGGGGTA
>NW_027954509.1:0-213 GCF_054177405.1 Leptonychotes weddellii
GTATCTTCCCAAGACAGGAAAGATTCCTAGGGCAGAAGTGACCTACAAGTGGAAAGGGATGGATGGAGTGCTGGCTTCCCAGGGATGCTCCCCACGAGGCATTTTGCCCGAAGATCCTGCTGCTCCAGCTTAGCCCATGGTAAATAAGGCTGCCCATCTTTGAAACAAGAAATCCTAGGATTGCTCAGAGCATAACTTGAAAACCTCCAACCT
>NW_027954510.1:0-213 GCF_054177405.1 Leptonychotes weddellii
CAAGTTTGCGGTGGGGGGTGAATGGGAGCATGTGACAGTACGTCTCTGTCACCCTCTGTAGGCGTCCATGTGGCTGTCACATGTTTTTACTCTGAGACTTGTTGCTAAACTGTTAGATGACAGCTGGGTTTGTCAGCACCTGCCGGCAGCCTTCCTGGGGCCAGATGTGGTGCTTCTCTTGTTGCAGGCTGCCTCTGCTAGGCACTGTGGCCT
>NW_027954511.1:0-213 GCF_054177405.1 Leptonychotes weddellii
TTTTGAGGTTCCCTACAACCAGCAGATTCCCAGACGGGCTGGAGTAGCTGAGGTCTACCAGAACAGATCGCTCATCCCTTGGTGGATTGGCCACCCTGAGACCAATAGTCTGGGCTTTGGAGAAAACTGATAAGGCTCCCGCTGCTAAGAACACTCAGGTAAAGCATGCACAGCGCATAGCACGCTAAACACCGCTTTGTGATTGTGTGTGTC
>NW_027954512.1:0-213 GCF_054177405.1 Leptonychotes weddellii
CTGTGAGTTGGCACGGGGAGAAGGCCTGGCTGGGGGGAAGGTGTCTGTCCCAACCCTCCCTGCAGATGCCAGGGAACATCTGATCAGGTCACTGGAGCATGGAGACAGCCTTCCTTAGATTCCCACGGGCGGTTTCCCCCGGCTTGCCTTTGGCTTCCTGAAAGGAACTTGCTATGTCTTCCACTTTATTTATTTTTTTAAAGTATTTTTATT
>NW_027954513.1:0-213 GCF_054177405.1 Leptonychotes weddellii
CTCCCTGCTCGGCAGGGAGCCTGCTTCTGCCTCTGACCCTCCCCCTTCTCATGTGCTCTCTCTCTCTCATTCTCTCTGTCTCAAATAAATAAATAAAATCTTTAAAAAAAAAAAAAAGAATTATTTGTGTTGCTATCAGTTTTCTACAAGTTCACTTTAATTTCTGCAGAGTTGTAAAGATCGGTCAGGTATGTTATAAGCTGGGGCTGCCTA
>NW_027954514.1:0-1213 GCF_054177405.1 Leptonychotes weddellii
AGAATGGACAAAGTGCTGTGGCACATGAATGAGTCTTACAAATGTGTGTTGAATGAAATAAGCCACATATAAAATAGTGCACACACATAAGAGCATGATTTCCTTTATACAAAGGTCAGAAATAGACCAACCCAATCTATGGTTGTTTAAGTAATAATAATGATTAAGTTTGGAGGCTACAACAGTGATTGGGAAGGGGTACCACAGAGAATTTTAGGGTGCTGGTAATGTTTATTGATCATAATGCTGATTAAACAGGTGTGTTCATTTTACAAAGATTCATTTAGCTATATATCATTTATGCACTTCTTATTCTTCGGTGCAGAGCTTTTTTAAATGAAGGACTATAAAGTATTGGCAACACCTTTTCCACTGTGTGACTTAAAAAAAGAAAAATTGCCTAGGGTCATTCAGCAAGCAAGTGGAAAGACAGAGTGGAAAATGATAATTAAGGGTAATTTAATGATAATTAATGTTTTAGTTAAATTATCTCTTTTGTTTGAAAATAAAGGAAGGGAAAAATGGAAAGTGAGAATAGTCAATAAATAATTTTGACATTTACAATTAATTTTTTTAATAAAGCAGTTTGTCGGGAGGATTCTTACCACTCCGTAGTCTCATGTGCTGCTGTGGTTCTACCAACGATAGAAATGAAGAAAAGAGAAGAACTAAAATTTCCTGAACCTTCCAAACAGTAAGTTATTTTTTTGATTTTTCAGAACTCTGTAAAACTAATTAGATAACTGATCAGAATTAGATTGCTCAGAAATTATGATTTATAATGAATGTGTGAATACTAGTATATTGAAAGGACAGAAGTAATTTTGTACAGTATTTTAAATATCAGTCTTTCCTTTACTATCTCAACGAATAACTTCTGCATCTTCTACCTTCATGTGTTTGAACTATATACCATTCAAGTTTCATTCTGTTACCTTACCTTAGGGACATGCAGCACTTTATTTCTTTAACACTGTGATTATGGGTGCACTGTTCTTGGATGGCTTATTTTATAGTCATAGGCTTTAGTTGTCTAAAATGGGATCAGTTTTTAATATAAACTTATTAGCTTAAAGTTGGCTTGCATTTTATAAGGAATGAAAGTTGCTATTTGTAACTTTTTTATTTGTAACTATTTTAAATAAATTACTCTAAATTAAGACTTTACAGTATTTAATATTTCTATATTTTTGCTATTTAAACAGATCGTTTC
>NW_027954515.1:0-213 GCF_054177405.1 Leptonychotes weddellii
CGGTCACCTCACATGCCTGGGGTCCCTTGGCCAGAACGGGGCCCTCCACGGTGTCCCCCGGCCCTCTCCCCACTGCGCACGCGGCCCCGTCAGCCCCCGAGGCCAGCGGCCAGGTCCCCACACGGGTCTGGCTGGCCCTCCCGCACCGAGGGAGCTCCAAGCAGCCCAACTTGGCCGGCTGTGAGGGACCCTCTACGAGTTGACGTGCTCGAG
>NW_027954516.1:0-213 GCF_054177405.1 Leptonychotes weddellii
ATATTCAGACACTCAGTATTAAATCTAACTGTCCAACCTACCAAAAAAAAAAAAATGTGCAAAGCAATAATGACCCATAACCAAGAAAAAAAACCTGGTCAATGGAAATATACCTAGAAAAAGGTGAAAATGACTGAGTAAGCAGATAAAGACATTAAATCAGCTACTATAAATATATCCAAATACTAAAAGTAAAACACAAGTAAAACAAAA
>NW_027954517.1:0-213 GCF_054177405.1 Leptonychotes weddellii
TTTTTTTTTTTTTTTGACACACACAAAGATGTTGACTTTATTGCAGGAACTCTTAGCTTGTGGCTGAGGCACTGTTAAAAATTATTGAAATTCCATACATAAAACCATACTCCTAGTTTCCCCAACACATTCAAATATTTTTAAAGATACAAAGGTTATTCTTTAAAACAACTATGTGATTTTGGTGTTGTGACTTGCATATTTCACCCTTCT
>NW_027954518.1:0-213 GCF_054177405.1 Leptonychotes weddellii
GGAGCAAGATCCACGGAAAGCAGGGATCACCTCCTCTCTCCCTGGACCCGGGAGGCTCTGGAGCGCGCACCCCACACCGCGTGCTCGGCCAGCCTGGCCGTCGTGAAGGCACAGCTGGGCTGGTCACTGGGCATGCCCTGGGGACGTGAGCCGGCACTGGGGGCTCAGGTGCCCATCCGGAGGCGGACGCACCCCCCCCCGCCACACACACAC
>NW_027954519.1:0-213 GCF_054177405.1 Leptonychotes weddellii
GACAGTAGTCACACTCCCTGAGCCCTTCCAGACCCTGCTTCAGGCATTGGTCTGAGTGCTTTAAGCAAATTGGCCTTTAGCAGATTAATGCCCATGGGTGGGCTTCCTCGGATAGTGGCTCAGCCACTTAGCACACTGGCTTTGGCTGATGACGCAGGGTGGCCGGAGGAAGGCAGGTGCACGTCTGGGCAGCAGGGGTGACCTGCTCTGTCC
>NW_027954520.1:0-213 GCF_054177405.1 Leptonychotes weddellii
TACTGCATGGAGCACTGGGTGTTATATGAAAACAATGGATCGTGGATCACCACATCAAAAACCAATGATGTATTGTATGGTGACTAACATAACATAATTAAAAAAAAAAAAGAAATTGCTCAATATATACACTGTGAACAAATGAATTAAAAGGCATAGGTTAATTTCATTGTTGTGCACACATTTAAATTCCCTACTACTTTTAGAACCCGA
>NW_027954521.1:0-213 GCF_054177405.1 Leptonychotes weddellii
AAACTTCATAATTCAGGAATATAGAAGATAAATTTCATCCCTGTGATAAAGGTTACATAATACCATATTGCAGCGATGTCTTACTTAATGGTGAAACGTTAAACACATTCCCATATAATCAGGAACATCACTGGTTTTCTGCTATTGCTCATCTGTTCAACACAGTCATTGGGCTCTCAGTCAGCTCAATAAACAAGGAGAAGAAATCAATGG
>NW_027954522.1:0-213 GCF_054177405.1 Leptonychotes weddellii
ACTGGTCAGAGCACAGTCAATGTTCTGAAAGAATGTGACCACTTAGTTGGATATATATCCATAGATTAAAATTTTAAATACAAAGTTGATTATGTCCCCATTAAGCAGCATTGTGACCTGCATTGTGAACCTTGGAATTGTGGCTGTTCGTAACTGCTTGTTTGCAGGAAAGGTCAGCATAAATAGCTATTTCTAGCAAAGGGAGTTTTGTTT
>NW_027954523.1:0-213 GCF_054177405.1 Leptonychotes weddellii
CAGAGAAAGCACCGGGAGACCCAGGCGCCGGGGAGGTGCAGCTTCTTACCCGATGCTGGAGCCCCCTCCCGCCAGGAAATAGAGATGCTATCATCGTTTTTGGACTAAGAAAGTACCACTGTCGGTGCCCTGGTGGGGTGTGTGCTGCATCGCGTGTGAATATATGTGCAACAGAGAGAGACTGCAAGCAGAGGGTGTCCTGTCCCATTGCAC
>NW_027954524.1:0-213 GCF_054177405.1 Leptonychotes weddellii
TGACTGTAACATCCTTTCCTCATTCAAGGGCAATTCTTCAGAAAAAAGTTATATCTCAGCATAAAAAGATTTTTAAGAGAATGAATATCACAGCTTCATTTAACTGACATAAAATTAAGTCTAAGCCAGATCCCAAGGATTTTTGAAATGATATTCATTTACATTTTAATTTTTCTCTGCATATAATGCACCTCCTTCAAATACCACCAGATG
>NW_027954525.1:0-1213 GCF_054177405.1 Leptonychotes weddellii
CCATCACACATTAATTATCCTCTACTGTCATGGCTTCTTAATCTGTTGTCAACAAAATAAAATTAATATACAAATTTAAATTTTGAAATATAATCCACTTTATGCTCCAAATAAAATTATATGGCAAAACTGCTTACCATGTGATAATACTTGTCATAAATTTTTTATGCAGATGTGCTAATGACTTCCAGTAGTTTTGTACACCATGGAGTTAATAATCCCTGACAAGTTTCTGTAAGGCTTTGGTTGTGAAAGCCACTAATTCCACTCGACAATGGGACAGAACCTAGCCTTAGAACAAATCTTGGACAGCCAGGAAAGTCTCAATCAGAGCCAAGGTGTATGGGGAGATCTGGTGAGAGGACACCTGCATACCTGTTGAAGTAGCTCCTCCCTCTTGGATACATGCCCAGGAGTCTGTGATGTTGCAGAAGACACTGGAGGCCCAGCCATCAATACCTGACCCTCTACCTACCACCCTCCCAGCCCACAAGCCAGCAGAAGGCCAGATTATTATTTAAACTGAATCTATGTTGGGATGCTTTTTTTTTTCTTTTCTGTTCTGTTCTTCTCCCCTTTGTTCCTTCTCTCCTTCTTTCCTCCTTTCCTTCCTTGCTGCCTGCCTGCCTTCTTTCCTTCCTAAACCAAACTGAGACAATTTCAGTTTTGAAAGACAATTTCTTATACAAGAGGACTTCAATTAGGCACTTCTAAGTGTTGCCTGTGCTGAGTAATAAGATGGCTGAGCCACCACAATTTCTAAAACACCAGAGATTCTGTCTTTTCATTGACACTAAAACCGAGCCTTTGTTTCTGCTGAACTACTTAGCTCGTCCAGCGGGGCTCTGCTGTGGGACTTTGAATCTGCCTTCCTGAGCCTACAGTGACTATCAGGAAAGAAAGAGAGTCCGGGTTGGAAGGCAAGTGGGAGGTGGATTGACACAAACTGCCAGCTGACAATCATCAGGAAGGGATGGGGACAATGGTCTGGACCACAGCTACTTCCTGAGGGCAGCCTGTCTTCGTGGGTCACCTCCAGTTTCCTGTAACGCCCTTCTTACTTTCAGACCCAAAGTCTGATGGTTCCTACAGATTCATGGCTCCCTGGATAGGTAAGTACATTGAACTAGGAATATGGTTCGCCTCCTGCTTAGGTTTGCCAACATCTATCCATCTGGCCCAGATTAAATAAGAGGTGACTGGTACCACAGTC
>NW_027954526.1:0-213 GCF_054177405.1 Leptonychotes weddellii
TATTAAATTAAAACAGTATTGTTATCCATGACAGGATTTTTTCTTTTCAGAGAAAACCATTATAACTGATACTTTGGTTATTTTTAGAGGAAGAGCGGAAGGAACTCCTTTGTCATACCTTATGTGATATTTTAGAAAGTGCTTGTTGTGACAACTCTGGATCATACTGCTTGGTTTCCTGGTTAAGAGGAAAGACAGCTGAGGAAACGGCTA
>NW_027954527.1:0-213 GCF_054177405.1 Leptonychotes weddellii
ACCCCCCTCCCCTCTAGAACCCTCAGTTTGTTTTTCAGAGTCCATCTTCTCTCATGGTTCGTCCACCCCTCCGATTTCCCCCGCTTCATTCCTCCCCTCCCGCTACCTTCTTCTTCTTCTTTTTTTTTCTTAACATATCTTGCATTATTTGTCTCAGAGGTACAGATCTGAGATTCAACAGTCCTGCACAATTCACAGCGCTTAACAGAGCAC
>NW_027954528.1:0-213 GCF_054177405.1 Leptonychotes weddellii
CGATGCCGCCGCCAGATCACTGACCGCGTTCATCCCCGGGACGTACTCGCTCCGTAACTGCAAGCGGCACCTCCCGCCCCTTCACCCCTTCTGTCCACCCTCCACCCCTCCCCGCTGTGCGTTTATGGGTCTGATTCTGCTCTTTGTGCGATTATTCACTTGCTTTGTGTGTTAGATTCCACATACAAGTGAAATCCTGCGGTATTCGTCCTG
>NW_027954529.1:0-213 GCF_054177405.1 Leptonychotes weddellii
GTGAATTATAGCCCACTGACTTTTGTTCCTCATCCCTATACTTACATATTCAAAAGTCTCTGAATCAGTTTTATTATACTGTCATTCATCTTTTTAAAAAAAAACTCCAGATTACTTAAGTGGCAGTCATTTAATCTCTGTCCCCACTTTGCTATGCATTTTAAGTGACAGGGCTAGAATCATCCATATTTGCACACTAATGTGAATATACAA
>NW_027954530.1:0-213 GCF_054177405.1 Leptonychotes weddellii
GGAGTTCATCCCATTGTAAGCACTTTAGTAGAGTGCTTACTCTACTACTCTACTACTCTACCTAGGTAGAGGCAGGGTAATGTTATTTTCTGGAGAGAGTAAATAAAGGTGGTGATACGTAAAATCAAGTCACAGGATACCTGATGAATGAGCAGGGGTGACCTAAGGAATGGTGACAGTTTAGAGAAATGCTTCAGTGAATGCAAATATGAA
>NW_027954531.1:0-213 GCF_054177405.1 Leptonychotes weddellii
CTTTGCTAAGGACGTAGGACCTCCCGTCACCTTTCTGATACCCCAGTCGCAGTGGTCTATGAATTTCTGCAGCACTAGAATGTACAGCCCACACTGGCCTGATCCACTAGCTATATCTGTGTTTGCAAACATGCGTGCACACGCATATAAGGTATGTGGTCTCAAGCCCTAAGAGAAGGAATTGAAGCACTTAAGTCCTCGGGTCTTCCATGG
>NW_027954532.1:0-213 GCF_054177405.1 Leptonychotes weddellii
AAGTGAACAGAATCACACCAAGGAAAATCTGCACGTCTATTTTATTTCCATTAGAAAAATATTATCTATTAAGATTGTGGTCCACTTCCTTCTCCTTTACCTCTACCATTCAAATTTCAGTACTTTAACTTTACTCAAGTAAAAGCAGAATTATACAGCTGACAAGAGAACTAAGTATTTCACATCATTAAATTAAGAGCATTTAACTGAATT
>NW_027954533.1:0-213 GCF_054177405.1 Leptonychotes weddellii
GGTTTTCACTCCACGTTACCCCAACCAAGGAAATCATAGATATCGTCCATGATGAACATCCTCAGATGTTCATCGTGAATTCGCTTGCAAAAGAAAGAACTGAAGCAACATTTCTACTCCGACAAAGAAAGGCAAGGTGACCTGGAGGCTAGATGGGACCGCAACCTTTGCCTGTCACTGGGCGGGTCCTGTCACAGGCCCTCGTGGGGAGGG
>NW_027954534.1:0-213 GCF_054177405.1 Leptonychotes weddellii
GGGTATTGAGGAGCGCACATTCTGCATGGAGCACTGGGTGTTATGCACAAACAATGAATCATGGAACACTACATCTAAAACTAATGATGCAATGTATGGGGATAATATAAGAATAAAAAAATTAAAAAAAAAATCTCAACAAATTCAGTATAGAAGGAATATACATTAACATAATAAAGGCTATATGTGACAAATCTACATTTAATATATTCA
>NW_027954535.1:0-213 GCF_054177405.1 Leptonychotes weddellii
GAGTGTATGGTGTATGTGTGTGTGTGTGTGGTGTGATGTGTGCACATGTGTGGTGGTGTGTATGTGAGTGAGTGTAACATGCGTGGCATGTACATGTGTGATATGCACAATGTGTGTGGTGTGTGTCAGGCATGTGGCATGTATGCTATGTATCACGTGGTGTGTATATAATATGAGTGTGTCCCTGAGGGTGGGCTGGTAGGCACAGGGAAA
>NW_027954536.1:0-1213 GCF_054177405.1 Leptonychotes weddellii
TAGTGGGTGGTAGGACTGGGATCCAGACGTGACTGAACCAATATGTATATACCCATTAGCTTCAGCTCTTTTTCATGTGGGGATATATTGGATGAAGTAACTTGAAAGTCACATACACCATAAGGTAAAGAAGGAAACATTTGAAAAGAGAAAGTAGTATATGCTGTTAGCTTAACTGGACTCTATTTTCATTTTTTTTTAAGATTTTATTAATTTATTTAATTGAGAGAGAGAGAGTGTGTGCAAGCAGGGGGAGGGGGTAAGGAGAGAAGGGGAGAGAGAATCTCAAGCTGACTCCACACATGAGGCTCAATCTCATAACTCTGAGACCATGATCTAAGCCAAAATCAAGAGTCAGTGTCTTTACGGACTGAACCACCAAGGCACACTCCTATCTCCATTTCTGCCATTGACTTGTTGGTAGATAACTTGTTTCTGTTTCTCTTTTCAGTCTTTCTTTTTGAGAACTATGAATAATATTGCCTCCTTCATCTGGTACTGCAATAGTGTTATTTCCAAACAATATTTTAGAATCAACTACACAGACAAATAAAATAACATTCAGGCAACATTTATATCATGGGTCAAATTCACGCAACAAATCATCAAACAGATAGATATAGATGTAAAAATGAAGATGTTTTGTCTAAATAATGCAATTGCCCTGGGGTGCCTGGGTGGCTCGGTCATTAAGTGTCTGCCTTGGGCTCAGGTCATGATCCCAGGGTCCTGGGATCGAGCCCCACGTCGGGCTCCCTGCTCCTCGGGAAGCCTGCTTCTCCCTCTCCCACTCCCCCTGCTTGTGTTCCCTCTCTCGCTGTGTCTCTCTCAGTCAAATAAATAAATAAAAATCTTTAAAAAAATAATAATAATGCAACTGCCCAATATTTGAAAATTTTCTTTTTTAACATTTTACTAAAATATCAGTGGGCCCATGCTCTGAATTATTAGTTATATAAAAAATATTGAAAAGTACAAATCATCACGTTACCATACTAGATACAAAAAAAAAAAAATCTACATGTTGTAAAGATGCTTGTAGAATACAAGGGAAACAAAAAAACTGCTTAAAAAAATGGATGGAGGTGCAGAATAGGAGAACATTTAAAAGGACCAACTAATCCATGATGACAGAAGGAAGTAAGGGGAAAGGATGACTTCTTGACAGTGGTGAATCATTAAAAGATGACTAAAAGTTTAGTAAAGTCAATTA
>NW_027954537.1:0-213 GCF_054177405.1 Leptonychotes weddellii
CACAGAGAACTGTTGAGGAAATAATTTCTTTTTTTTAAATTTCTTTTTTATTTTTAAAAAGATTTTATTTATGTATTTGAGAGAGAGAGAATGAGAGAGAGCGAGTACATGAGAGGGGGGAGGGTCAGAGGGAGAAGCAGACTCCCTGCTGACAGCAGGGAGCCCGATGCGGGACTCGATCCCGGGACTCCAGGATCATGACCTGAGCCGAAG
>NW_027954538.1:0-213 GCF_054177405.1 Leptonychotes weddellii
CATGGATGGACTAGGGGTATCCTGTTAAGTAAAATAATTTAGACAAAGACAAATATCATGTGATTTCACTTATCTGTAGAATTTAAAAACAGAAAAAAATGAACAAACAAAAAAAAGCGGTAACAGATCCATAAATACAAAGACCAAACTGATGGTTTTCAGAGGGGAGGTGTAGATGAGCAAAATGGGTAGATGCTATGTAGTGGGAGATAT
>NW_027954539.1:0-213 GCF_054177405.1 Leptonychotes weddellii
TGTTGTGTACCAAATTATAAATTAATGTACTCATGTTTTCTTCTTCTGTGCTGTCCAATACAATAGCTATTAGCCATATGTGGCTATTTAAATTTAAAATACTTGCCAGTAAATAACATGTAAAATTGTGTTTTCATCTACACCTGTCTCGTTACCAGAGCTCAACAGTCACACGTGGTCAGTGGCTGCTATATGGGACGTTGGTGATAAAAA
>NW_027954540.1:0-213 GCF_054177405.1 Leptonychotes weddellii
CAAGCTTAGTCTAATAAAAAGTTGTGGTACTCCAGAGGAGCAGGTGTATTCCAGGATATAGACACAGAGGCACACTGGCCCCAGAAGCTACCATCATTTAAAAAAAAAAAAAATCCATCACTTAGAATTTAGTGGATTACTTCTTTTTCATATAAATGTAGTGGTTGTTTATCAACTACATACACAGTGCAAAACCGACCTATGACAGAATGA
>NW_027954541.1:0-213 GCF_054177405.1 Leptonychotes weddellii
TGGTCAGCCAGCAAGCGCAGGAGAGCCGCGTCTTCCTGCTCGACGAGGGCCGCACCATCACGGCGGGCGCGGACTCGTTGGCGCCAGGGCGCAGCGACTTCTTCCACCTGCCGTCCGAGGTGCTGGGCTGCGTGCTGGCCGGCCTAGGGCCGGCGGCCGGCGGCGGCGGAGGTGGGGGCGAGCCCCAGCACTGGCCGTCCAGTGCCGTGGACT
>NW_027954542.1:0-213 GCF_054177405.1 Leptonychotes weddellii
TCTCTGCCTGACGTGTGAGAACACTGAGGCACGGAGAGGTTAAGCAACTTGCCTGATATTACAAAGGTAGCCGGTGCTGAAGCCAAGACATTAACTCACGCCGTTCCAGCCCAGAATCTACCTAATTATCATGGCACAGCGTGTATCTATAAATAGTTTTCACTGACGATGGCATTTGGAAAGAAAGTTAAGTTGTAATAGAATCACAGAGGT
>NW_027954543.1:0-213 GCF_054177405.1 Leptonychotes weddellii
TCAGTTGATTAAGTGTCTGCCTTCAACTCAGGTCATGATCCCAGGGTTCCTGTGATTGAGCCGGAGTCAGGCTCCTTGCTCAGCGGGGAGCCTGCTTCTCCCTCTGCCTGCCGCTCCCCCCTGCTTGTGTTCTCTCTCTCTCTCTGTCTTGCTCTCTCTCTCTGACAAATAAAATCTTTAAAAATAATTAATTAATTAAAAAATCTTTGAAGA
>NW_027954544.1:0-213 GCF_054177405.1 Leptonychotes weddellii
CATGGAACACTTCATCTAAAACTAATGATGTAATGTATGGGGATTAACATAAGAATAAAAAAAAAAAAAAAAAACAGGATTCCAGGCACATCTCAGGCTGAGTGTGCGGTCCTGATTGTTGCTGTTGGTGTTGGTGAGCTTGAAGCCGGTTATCTCCAAGAATGGGCAGGCCCGTGAGCACGCCCTTCTAGCTTACACACTGGGTGTAAAACA
>NW_027954545.1:0-213 GCF_054177405.1 Leptonychotes weddellii
AGCTCGCAGTTCTGAACCCTTCCTTTGCCCATCTCTTCCATACTCCCAGTTGCCCCTCTCCCTACACACTGTATGTCATCCCTGACTTCTCTCTCCATTTTTGAAGCCCCATTTCTCCTACTTGCCCATCAGCTATGCTCACCTTTTGCACATCCCTTCCTCCCCAATCCTGGGGCACTCCATGGCTCTCCTTTCCTCCCCACAACAGCTGAA
>NW_027954546.1:0-213 GCF_054177405.1 Leptonychotes weddellii
CCTTCCTACTATCTTTTTTTTTTTTTTTAACATATAATGTATTATTTGTTTCAGAGGTGCAGGTCTGTGATTCAACAGTCCTACACAATTCACAGCGCTCATAGCCCACACCCTCCCCAATGCCCATCACCCAAATACAGAATAAAATAACACCAACTACAACAATAATCAATAGCATGGACAGATATAATTTGGACAATTGGCAAATTAAAT
>NW_027954547.1:0-1213 GCF_054177405.1 Leptonychotes weddellii
TCATAGGGGATTATTATCCAAAATAAACAAAGAGCACTTAAAACTCAATAATAAAAAAAACCAAACAACCCAATTTGAAAATGGGGGAAAGGCCTGAACAGACACCTCATCAAGAATATATAGACGGGAAATAAGCATATGAAAAGATGCTCCACATCATATGTCCTCAAGGCAATGCAAATTAAAGCAACAAGATTTCACTATATACCTACTAGAATAGCCAAAATTGAGAACATTGACAATGCCAAATGCTTGTAGGGATGTAGTGTAACATAAAATGGTACAGCCACTCTGTTTTTAGGGTTCTTTTAAAAGATTTTATTTACTTATATGAGAGTGAGAGCACAAGCAGGAGGGGAGGAGCAGAAGGAGAAGCAGACTCCCCACTTAGCAGGGAGTCCAATGCAGGGCTCAATCCCAGAACCCTGAGATCATGACCTGAGTGGAAGGCAGCCTCTTAATTGACTGAGCCACACAGGGGCCCAGTACAGCCACTTTGGAAGACATTTTGGTGATTTCTTAAGAGAAAGATACTTAAGAGTAAGTAAATGTACTCTTATTGTAAGATTCTGCAATTATGTTCCTTTGTATTTACTCAAATGAGCTGAAAAATATGTCCACACCAAAACCTACACATATATATTTATAGTAGCTTTATTCATAATTTCCAAAATGTGGAAGTACCCAAGATATCCTTCACTAGGTGAATGGATATATACACTCTATTACATCCAGATGATGGAATACTATTCAGCACTGAAAAGAAATGAGCTGTCAAATGAAAAAGGCAATTAAAAAACCCTAAATACTCAATGATTCCACTTATATGACATTCTGAAAAACGCAAAACTATGGAGACGGAAAAAATATCAGTGGTTGCCAGGGGAAAGGGGGGAGGGAAGGATGAATAGACAGCACAGAGGTCTTTCAGGACAGTGAAAGTATTCTGTATAATACCATAATGATGGATACATGTCATTATATATTTGTCAAAACCCGTATAAGATCTAACATCAAGAGTAAACCCTTAGGTAAACTCAATCACGAAACAAATTTCATAAATTTGAGTGATAATGGTGTGTTAAGGTAGGTTCATTAATTTTAACAAATGTACCATTCTTATGCAGATGTTGATAGTGGGGGGAGGCTATGCATTTATGATGAAGGGGTTATATGGGTACTCTGTGCTTTCTGCTCAATATTACTATGAACC
>NW_027954548.1:0-213 GCF_054177405.1 Leptonychotes weddellii
ATACTCAAAATATCCACCTTTATTGGAAAAATAGAGTTGGATTTTTTTTAATTAAATGAAAGAAATGACTAAGCTGATTATTTTAAAAGGACAAAGAGTATGTTACAGGAGAATATTATACAAGTCTATGATGGGTTGGTTATAGGGATTTAAGGAATGGGATATGAAGCAGGGGAGAAGTTAAGGGAAAGCAATGAGAAACTGAACATAAAT
>NW_027954549.1:0-213 GCF_054177405.1 Leptonychotes weddellii
AAAGCCATGCCCCCGGGGACCCCTAAGTCCATCTTCTCCCTCCCAACCACAATCTAGGTTTGCTCCTCACTGCATGGGGCTCCCCTCGGCCCCTCTACCTCTGCTGCCTCACCAAAGCCACCTGGCCACCTCCCCAGCCACCTCCCGGGAAAGAGAAGCCTCAGTAAATCCCAGCCTTCAATGAGGAGGGGCCAAGATCCGTCCTGAGAAGCG
>NW_027954550.1:0-213 GCF_054177405.1 Leptonychotes weddellii
GCGAAGGAAAGACGGCCTCTCGGCACGCGGCACGGAGCAGTCTCACGGCCGGGAGCGGCACCCTAACCGAGACCCACGTCGCCCACGGAGTGACACGTTACTTCGCAGTGAGGGACGGATTTAGTTCTAAAATGGAAAACTATAAATCCTTCAGAAGACGACACAGAAGAAAAGTCCCGAGGCCTCAACGTGGGTGAAGTGCTCTTACCCGCG
>NW_027954551.1:0-213 GCF_054177405.1 Leptonychotes weddellii
TCAAAAAATGAACTGCTAAAAGTTGCCTTGTAGATTTAAGGTTTTTGTTCTTTTTAAATAGGAAAATGAGGCCAAGGCATGCAGAGCACTTCCCAGAGTAAGGCAAAGTCTGTCCTGGGCTCCAGGCTCTCCAACACCTAGCCCAAGCACTTTGTCCTCAAGGCCTCTTCTATGCTAGTCTCAAAGAATCCAGACTGCAGGTTCTCACAGGTC
>NW_027954552.1:0-213 GCF_054177405.1 Leptonychotes weddellii
TTTTTTTTTTTAATTTTTTTTTTTTTTTATTTGAGACAGAGAGAATGAGAGACAGAGAGCATGAGAGGGAGGAGGGTCAGAGGGAGAAGCAGACTCCCTGCCGAGCAGGGAGCCCGATGTGGGACTCGATCCCTGGACTCCAGGATCATGACCTGAGCCGAAGGCAGTCGCTTAACCAACTGAGCCACCCAGGCGCCCTACATTTGCACATTT
>NW_027954553.1:0-213 GCF_054177405.1 Leptonychotes weddellii
GGTATTGAGGAGGCCACGTTCTGCATGGAGCACTGGGTGTTATGCACAAACAATGAATCGTGGAACACTTCATCTAGAACTAATGATGTAATGTATGGGGATTAACATAAGAATAAAAAAAATAAAATTAAAAAAAAAAAAAAGATTCATTGCTTAGAGTGCATTAAATTGAACATTACCCAAGGGAGTGTTGAAAGCAAAGAACTTTCTACT
>NW_027954554.1:0-213 GCF_054177405.1 Leptonychotes weddellii
TTAATAAGGGATATAAATATATATATATTTGCAGCATACTACTTATTTTTTTAGTTTTATTTTATTATGTTATGTTAGTCACCATATAATACATCATTAGTTTTTGATGCAGGGATCCATGATTCACTGTTTTCATAGAACACCCAGTGCTCCATGCAGTACGTGCCCTCCTTAATACCCATCACCGGGCTAACCCCTGCCCCCCCCCCCCCC
>NW_027954555.1:0-213 GCF_054177405.1 Leptonychotes weddellii
AACCTCTTTTTTTATAAGGAGATGCCAAGCTGTTTTCAAAAGTGGTTGTATCATTTTATGCTCCCACCATCAGTGCATGAGAGTTACGTTTCCTCCACAAACGTGAACACATGGCATTGACGTTCTTTTTCATTTTAGCTTTTATCACGAGCTTATCTTCTTATCAATGAGTTGTAAGAATTCTTTAAACATTTTTTTTTGAAGATTTTATTT
>NW_027954556.1:0-213 GCF_054177405.1 Leptonychotes weddellii
GGAACTGCATGAACACATTAAATGTTGCCTCATTTAAACATACAAATTACCTCAATATTATCGTCATTTTAAAAATCAGGCAACAACAAAGAAATGGAAAAACGTTCCATGCTCATGGATTGGAAGAACAAATATTGTGAAGATGTCAATGCTACCTAGAGCAATCTACACATTCAATGCAATCCCCATCAAAATACCACCCACTTTTTTCAA
>NW_027954557.1:0-213 GCF_054177405.1 Leptonychotes weddellii
GAAGAAGAGATGTCAAAAAAAAAAAAAAAATACACCTAGATGTATCATTTTCAAATTACAGAAAATCAAAGATGAACTCCTGAAAGAAGCCAAGGAGTGGGGGGAACACCCTAACTACAATGGAGCAAAGATAAGAATTTCATCTGACTTATCTTCAGAAACCATGCAAGGAAGAAGAGAATGTAGTAAAACATTTAAAGTGTTGGGAAATAA
>NW_027954558.1:0-1213 GCF_054177405.1 Leptonychotes weddellii
ATTCCACTCCAGATCTTCCTGCTGGTTCAGCACAGACCTTCATTATGACTACATTCCAGTTCAATTTCTCCCTCTGTCCATCCTAATTTCCTTCACTGTCCTCACAGGTGTGGGTCCAAGAGCACTCCCAATAAATTTCTTGTGCAGAAAGTCTCAATCTGAATTTTCTCCAGGGAATCCAACCTGCACCATGAAGTATTACTTTAGAAAAATATAAATTTAAAGTTTTATTTAAAGTACGCTGCTATATCTATCCTCCTCTTTATGCAAAACATCATCACCCAGGATACTTTAAGCCCCAAGGACACTTCAGGGTAGAATATTGCAGAGAGGGGTTGAGCAAGGTGGAATGAATGACTTCTGAGTCAGATGCAAAAAGCTAAGAGAACCACTTTAAGATTAGAAAGCAATGAATATCATACTCATGGTAGGAAAAATGAAGATAATCTGTGAAATGTGCATGACAGTAGAGTTTAAATAATAATTTTTTTCATGCTGAGCAGGACTTTACTGGATGATAACTTCTTGACTTTATAAGACTTTGTCATGCTAAGAAGGAACAGGGAGGGAGTATAGTAAGAACAAGCTCATTAGCAGAACAGGTGGGTAGGCAGCTAGCTGAGTAAGCAGGGACTAATGCAAGCAGATGTCTTTGGTTTGAATTCTTACCTTATGTTTCTTCAAGACAACTTGCATTTTGGAGATTTGTAAGTTTTTTATGTCTTTAGTAAATTTTAAATAACTTTTTCAGATTCCAAATAAATTACAAGAGTGTTTCATGTGTAACAAGCAAGTATCAATCTTTCTAAGTGTGATTGTTTCGTATATTTTAATTTGATTTGTGACACTAAAAATTTACTACAAGTACTCGATGTTTTAGAGTATTTTAAGGGAAATGTGTTCTCTTTTTCATTCGAGGTAAGGTTAATTGAGTCCATAGATTCAGCGAAGGCAGTGTGATGCAGTGAGGGAAAGCATGGCTGGTGCTGAAAGATTTGCCTTCATGTCCAGCTGTGAAGCCTTGGGTAAGGCAGTCTACCTCTCTAGATCTCCATTTCTTCATCTATGAACCAGATGAATAGGACTGGATGATTTCTAAGATTTCTCCCCCTAGGATATTATAAGTGTGGTGTTACAAAGTCAAATGTCCTGCTAGAAAAGCTTACTAACCTAATTTGTGTACATGCAAACTTAAATGGTTTTTTTTTTTTTT
>NW_027954559.1:0-213 GCF_054177405.1 Leptonychotes weddellii
CAATTATTTCTACTGAAAATGCATTAAAAATGATGATACTTTTTTAAAAAAATTAATAGGCTTTATTTTTTAGAACTGTTTTAGGTATGCCCCCCCCCAAAAAAAAATTAGTGAAAAGTACAGAGCTTCCATATACTCTCTCTTCTTGCAGTCTCCTCTACAATTAACATCTTACATTAGGGTGGTACATTTGTTACAAGTGATGAGCCAATG
>NW_027954560.1:0-213 GCF_054177405.1 Leptonychotes weddellii
CGCGTCCCCCGGCCGGGCGACGCGGGCACTATGGGGCTCCCCGCGCTCGAATTCAGCGACTGCTGCCTCGACAGCCCGCACTTCCGAGAGACGCTCAAGTCGCACGAAGCGGAGCTGGACAAGACCAACAAATTCATCAAGGAGCTCATCAAGGACGGGAAGTCACTCATCAGCGCGCTCAGGAGTGAGTGTCCGGAGCTCGGCGGGGACGGG
>NW_027954561.1:0-213 GCF_054177405.1 Leptonychotes weddellii
GGGGCCACACCCCGTGACTGAGCGCTGTCTCTGGGCCAGGTCAGACTGCACTGCACATAGCCATCGTGAACCAGAACGTGAACTTGGTGCGAGCCCTGCTTGCCCACGGCGCCAGCGTCTCTGCAAGAGCTACAGGCACAGCTTTCCGCCGCAGCCCCCGCAACCTCATCTACTTCGGTGGGAGCAGGGCCAGGGCTGGGAGGAAGGGGGCGC
>NW_027954562.1:0-213 GCF_054177405.1 Leptonychotes weddellii
AAAAAAAAAAAGAAAGAAACTACAAGCAAGGGGCACCTGGATGGCTCAGTTGGCTAAGGGTCTCTCTTCAGCTCAGGTCATGATCCCAGGCTCCTGGCATTGAGCCCTGAGTTCGGCTCCCCACTCAGTGCGGAATCTGCTTCTCCCTCTTCCCCCTTTCCTCACCCATGTGCTCTCGCGCTCTCTCTCTCTCTCTCTCTCTCAAATATGAAA
>NW_027954563.1:0-213 GCF_054177405.1 Leptonychotes weddellii
GCTGAGAAATTTAATAGTAATAAAGATAACCGAAAGCCTCAATACCTAATAGCCACTGAGCATATATCATGGGCTGGGCACTCTTCTTTTTTTTTTTTTTTTTATTCTTATGTTAATCCCCATACATTACATCATTAGTTCTAGATGAAGTGTTCCATGATTCATTGTTCGTGCACAACACCCAGTGCTCCATGCAGAACGTGCCCTCCTCAA
>NW_027954564.1:0-213 GCF_054177405.1 Leptonychotes weddellii
AAGTCTTCCTCTCTATCGTATTCTTTTAGGTAGGAATCTTTTAAGTATCAAGGATTAAGGGTATTTTTAAAAATTTTACATTAATCAATGGATCTTTGGGTCTTCCAACCCCCCACCCCCAGATTTATTGGGATGTTATTGACATAGGACATTGTGTGAATTTAAGGTGTGTAGTGTGGTGACTTGATACCCATGGTCTGTGCTCTGCCTATT
>NW_027954565.1:0-213 GCF_054177405.1 Leptonychotes weddellii
GGGAGGAGGGACCTGTGTGCGCTGTGAGGGGGTCTGATGCCCCACAGTAGGGGTCCGTACATCCCAGGGTGGAGGGGCATGTGCCCCAGGAGGGGGACCTGGGCATCCTGCAATAGGGGGACTGTGTGTCCCGTGGGGTGGTGTGTGTCCTGTGGGGGGACTGTGTGTCCTGTGGGGGGAGCGTGTGTCCCATGGGGGGTGTGTGTCCCGTGG
>NW_027954566.1:0-213 GCF_054177405.1 Leptonychotes weddellii
TATTAAATTAAAACAGTATTGTTATCCATGACAGGATTTTTTCTTTTCAGAGAAAACCATTATAACTGATACTTTGGTTATTTTTAGAGGAAGAGCGGAAGGAACTCCTTTGTCATACCTTATGTGATATTTTAGAAAGTGCTTGTTGTGACAACTCTGGATCATACTGCTTGGTTTCCTGGTTAAGAGGAAAGACAGCGGAGGAAACGGCTA
>NW_027954567.1:0-213 GCF_054177405.1 Leptonychotes weddellii
AACTGCACAGGACACTCCAACAGAACCTTGCAGCCCTCTGTGAGAGGTGGTTCTCCACATTGACTTGGAGGAATCTGGTCTTTCTGTGCACAATTAAGCTCAAGCACATTAAGCTCATCCCTATCTCGGGGCCTTTGCACTTACAACTCTTGCCAATGGGAAAGCTTTGTCCAGATGGTAACTCCTTCTTGATATTCAGAGCTCAGCTCTAAG
>NW_027954568.1:0-213 GCF_054177405.1 Leptonychotes weddellii
GACATTATCCACAAAGGGTATGATCGCTTGACCAGAAAACCCCAGTCTCCGCCAGCCTCTGGGATGAACAGGAGGGTTTCCCAGGGAACCAAGTAGGCTCTGATCCCACAGACCCGCAGCACTGAGCTGGGAAATGCAGTTTTAAAAACCATACAGTTCAGAGTATCAAGAATGTATACAAATATCTGGGAATAAGCCTGACCCAGTTTTCCT
>NW_027954569.1:0-1213 GCF_054177405.1 Leptonychotes weddellii
ATGGGAACATTCCAAGGCTTTGCCAAGCCAGTGGAGGTATTTACCTAGTGTGATCAATGCCCACGCTGTGTTTATTGCAGCCACACTTGCCAAGCCCATAAAAGGGATTGTAAATCTGTGGCTTAAATTCACCTCCTCGGGTTTCAGCCCCTCGTCCCGGACTGTTCTCTGCCAGCCGCAAGGCCAGCTGTTGGAGTGGCTACCAAGAGGAGGAAAACCAGGTCAAGACCGCAGAAGGGCCTCACAGCCCACAACAGATACCAACGCAGTGCGTGCTGTCCCCCCAGTATCTCCCAGACGAGGGGGCATCGTGACACCAACACAGCCCGCTGCTGGCCCCGTGCCAGGCACTGCTCCAGGCACAGTCTAGCGCTTTCTGATAATCCTCACAGATGCCCCACGATGATGTAGGCACTACTGGTTCCCCGATTTTCCCGGAGGAAGAGACGGAGGCTCAGAGGAAGGTCACTCTGCTGGCGAGTGGTCATGCCAGGACTCGGTCCCAGGCCCGCCTGAGTCCAGAGCCCCGTCTTGTCTCTGCAGAAAGTGCGCTCAGGGGCCGTTCAAGGCTGCAAGTGTGGCCACTGTGAGGGGAGCACCTTAGAGAATGCAAGTGATGCAGAGGGACTGGGGGACGATTTGAGAGAGGGAGGACAGATTGGGGACCAGCAGGCCGGGCGAGCCAGTGCGCTCTGGGCCACGCAGGGCAAGGGGGAGGACACAGCTTGGCACAGGCAGGGAGGTGGGAGCCTGGGAGACCTCTTGTCTGATCCACCATGACAGCCAGAGAGGTCCTAACATGAAAAGCAGACCACATCGCCTTCTGACTTTAAAAACCCCAGTGGCTTCCTGTGGAGCTCACAACAGATCCAGACTCCTTCCTGTGGTCAACAAGACCCTGCAGGGCTAGCTCCGTTGACCTCCTTCAGCTTAGCTCAGCTCTAGGTACATAGGCTTCCTTCTTACTCCCCAAGCATGCCACCGGGCCTTTGCACTTACTGTTCCCTCTGCCTAGAATGCCGTTCTGCCAACTCTGTGCATGCTGGCTCCTCATCCTTAGAATCTCAGCTCTGCTGTGCCCTCCTCAGGGTGGCCTTCCATGGCCACCAATCCAGCATCAAAGATCCCGTTATTGTCTAGGTAATCTCCCCATTATCTTTCTTTCATAGTACTTGATGCAACCTGCAGTTGTCCTGTTTATTTATTGTACACT
>NW_027954570.1:0-213 GCF_054177405.1 Leptonychotes weddellii
GTAGAAGGCAGAGAGATTTCCCTTATACTCCCTGCACCCACAACAAGTTCTATTTTCACATAATACTTTTCCTCACTTTTTATATGAGGCTCACTGTTGTTACCATCTTTTTATTGTTGCTATTGTTTTTATTGTTGTTATTGTTTTTATTGTTGCTATTCATTTGTAAGAAAAGTCACCATTTCAACCATTTGGATTTAACTTAAACTTATT
>NW_027954571.1:0-213 GCF_054177405.1 Leptonychotes weddellii
GTCAGCCAAACAATAAAAAACTCCTGGAACTTGCTCTTTCTTTTAAGATAAATTGTAGAGTTCTACTTTGCATCCTCGAATACTTCAAATAATGCAAAGTATGTTGAAAATTGCATGTTTTATAGTTGGGCTCTCATCTCACTTGAAGTAAATTATGTATGAGAAGAATTATGGAGAGTTAACATGGATCATTTCACAGTAAATACTTAATGA
>NW_027954572.1:0-213 GCF_054177405.1 Leptonychotes weddellii
CCATCTTTGTGTGCTTGCATCCAACTGTGATGAGCCTATGTATGTCAAGTTGGTGGAGGCCCTTTGTGCTGAACACCAAATCAACCTAATCAAGGTTGATGACAACAAGAAACTAGGGGAATGGGTAGGCCTCTGTAAAATTGACAGAGAGGGAAAACCCCGTAAAGTGGTTGGTTGCAGTTGTGTGGTGGTTAAGGACTATGGCAAAGAGTC
>NW_027954573.1:0-213 GCF_054177405.1 Leptonychotes weddellii
TTTTTTTTTTTTTAAAGATTTTATTTATTTATTTGAGAGAGAGAATGAGATAGAGAGAGCATGAGACGGGGGAGGGCCAGAGGGAGAAGCAGACTCCCTGCCGAGCAGGGAGCCCGATGCGGGACTCGATCCTGAGACTCCAGGATCATGACCTGAGCCGAAGGCAGTCGCTTAACCAACTGAGCCACCCAGGTGCCCCATGTGTTAACTCTT
>NW_027954574.1:0-213 GCF_054177405.1 Leptonychotes weddellii
TTGTTACGGTTCACATCTTAGAAGAAGTCAGATCATGAGCCACAGCGGCCAACATTAGCAACTAGGAGCCTGTTAATTGTGTAGAAGCCCCTTAGGTTGAGTGTAACAAAGGGAAAGATGGTGTTTTTCTAACCTAAACCAGTTGGATAGTTTACTTTCATTCTTTCATTTGCTTTAATACTTGTGGAATAAACAATTATTGAAAAATTTAAT
>NW_027954575.1:0-213 GCF_054177405.1 Leptonychotes weddellii
TACTGCATGGAGCACTGGGTGTTATATGAAAACAATGGATCGTGGATCACCACATCAAAAACCAATGATGTATTGTATGGTGACTAACATAACATAATTAAAAAAAAAAAAGAAATTGCTCAATATATACACTGTGAACAAATGAATTAAAAGGCATAGGTTAATTTCATTGTTGTGCACACATTTAAATTCCCTACTAATTTTAGAACCCGA
>NW_027954576.1:0-213 GCF_054177405.1 Leptonychotes weddellii
ACACTGGGTTCGTGCTTAGGACAGTGCCTGTGCCGAGCAGATCCCATGTGCCTGTTTGCCAGCAGCCGGGATTTTCCTCGGGACCCAGTGGAGCTCCCGGGTGGTGAGAGGAGCCATCCAAGGTGAGGCAGGTGAGCGGGGATCCAGCCAGCTGGCGGGGGTGCACGAGGGGCAGCCAGCCTGGTGAGGGCTGGTGGAGCAGAGTGGGATGGC
>NW_027954577.1:0-213 GCF_054177405.1 Leptonychotes weddellii
GCTGATCTGATGGGTTCAAAATGGCTTCTCATCCTGATTTTAATTCTCATATTCATCACCACTAGTAAGGTCAAGAATAACACCATATAGGGGCGCCAGGGTGGCTCAGTCATTAAGCATCTGCCTTTGGCTCAGGTCATAATCCCAGGGGTCCTGGGATCGAGCCCCGCATCGGGCTCCCTGCTTGGCGGGAAGCCTGTCTCTCCCTCTCCC
>NW_027954578.1:0-1213 GCF_054177405.1 Leptonychotes weddellii
AGTGTACAATAAATAAACAGGACAACTGCAGGTTGCATCAAGTACTATGAAAGAAAGATAATGGGGAGATTACCTAGACAATAACGGGATCTTTGATGCTGGATTGGTGGCCATGGAAGGCCACCCTGAGGAGGGCACAGCAGAGCTGAGATTCTAAGGATGAGGAGCCAGCATGCACAGAGTTGGCAGAATGGCATTCTAGGCAGAGGGAACAGTAAGTGCAAAGGCCCGGTGGCATGCTTGGGGAGTAAGAAGGAAGCCTATGTACCTAGAGCTGAGCTAAGCTGAAGGAGGTCAACGGAGCTAGCCCTGCAGGGTCTTGTTGACCACAGGAAGGAGTCTGGATCTGTTGTGAGCTCCACAGGAAGCCACTGGGGTTTTTAAAGTCAGAAGGCGATGTGGTCTGCTTTTCATGTTAGGACCTCTCTGGCTGTCATGGTGGATCAGACGAGAGGTCTCCCAGGCTCCCACCTCCCTGCCTGTGCCAAGCTGTGTCCTCCCCCTTGCCCTGCGTGGCCCAGAGCGCACTGGCTCGCCCGGCCTGCTGGTCCCCAATCTGTCCTCCCTCTCTCAAATCGTCCCCCAGTCCCTCTGCATCACTTGCATTCTCTAAGGTGCTCCCCTCACAGTGGCCACACTTGCAGCCTTGAACGGCCCCTGAGCGCACTTTCTGCAGAGACAAGACGGGGCTCTGGACTCAGGCGGGCCTGGGACCGAGTCCTGGCATGACCACTCGCCAGCAGAGTGACCTTCCTCTGAGCCTCCGTCTCTTCCTCCGGGAAAATCGGGGAACCAGTAGTGCCTACATCATCGTGGGGCATCTGTGAGGATTATCAGAAAGTGCTAGACTGTGCCTGGAGCAGTGCCTGGCACGGGGCCAGCAGCGGGCTGTGTTGGTGTCACGATGCCCCCTCGTCTGGGAGATACTGGGGGGACAGCACGCACTGCGTTGGTATCTGTTGTGGGCTGTGAGGCCCTTCTGCGGTCTTGACCTGGTTTTCCTCCTCTTGGTAGCCACTCCAACAGCTGGCCTTGCGGCTGGCAGAGAACAGTCCGGGACAAGGGGCTGAAACCCGAGGAGGTGAATTTAAGCCACAGATTTACAATCCCTTTTATGGGCTTGGCAAGTGTGGCTGCAATAAACACAGCGTGGGCATTGATCACACTAGGTAAATACCTCCACTGGCTTGGCAAAGCCTTGGAATGTTCCCAT
>NW_027954579.1:0-213 GCF_054177405.1 Leptonychotes weddellii
GGTGATGGGTATTAAGGAGGGCACGTTCTGCATGGAGCACTGGGTGTTGTGCACGAACAATGAATCATGGAACACTTCATCTAGAACTAATGATGTATGGGGATTAACATAAGAATAAAAAAAAAAAAAAAAGAAAATCCTGCTCTCTTCCCCCAGGCGACATGCAGCCCTGAATGGCAGCTAGCCTCTTTTCCCCACAAAGGGGCAGATTCT
>NW_027954580.1:0-213 GCF_054177405.1 Leptonychotes weddellii
ATGATCCCAGCATCCCGGGATCAAGCCCCACATAGGGCTCCTGGCTCAGCGGGGAACCTGCTTCTCTCTCTCCCTCTGCCTCTCCCCCTGCTCATGCTTTCTCTCTCTCTCCCTCTATCTCTGTGTCTCAAATGAATAAATAAAATCTTAAAAAAAAAAAAAACTTAAATAAATAAAATCATTTTCAAGTAGAATCTTTCCCTTTTAATAATC
>NW_027954581.1:0-213 GCF_054177405.1 Leptonychotes weddellii
GAGACCTGGATTTCGTCTGGTCCCAGGAATTCAGCTGGATAGGGATCAAACCATTCTGAACACCTACAAACTCAACAGGAGATCAAAGAAAAGAATAGCAACAACCCTCTGAACAGAAAAGCGACCACTTTCTGGAAGGTACGACGTGCGGAGAAGTGAATCTGAGGTGATATTCGGGAGGATAGACGGCGGGGGAGGGCCCTCCATCGGCCG
>NW_027954582.1:0-213 GCF_054177405.1 Leptonychotes weddellii
GGTCTCTCCCTTCCGACCCAGCAGATGATTTCATCTTCCTGAGCCTCTGTCTCCTCATCTGTAAATTGGGAGTGCTATACCTCTCCCATAGGTGTGGAGGGGTTGAAAGAGGCCACATGGGAGCAAAAGCTTTTCACTACCTCAGGTAAAAGGGTACACACATCTTAGTGTTTCTGTCAAGGTTAAGCAGGCTGTGAGCAAAACCACTAATGG
>NW_027954583.1:0-213 GCF_054177405.1 Leptonychotes weddellii
CCCACTCCGTCCCGTGCCCCCAGCGGAGCCCGGAGAGCAGACCTGGGCGGCACTGCCCGCCTCACTGAGGACGGCACCAGTCCCGCCCTCCAGCTCCACCCCGGGCCTCAGGATGCGTCCCGGCCACCCCAGAGCCCAGCAAGGCTGGACACGGGGGCGGGGCTGAGACGGGGTTAGTAAGTGGCAACCACTCACCGACTGGCGGCCTGGCCC
>NW_027954584.1:0-213 GCF_054177405.1 Leptonychotes weddellii
GCGAAGGAAAGACGGCCTCTCGGCACGCGGCACGGAGCAGTCTCACGGCCGGGAGCGGCACCCTAACCGAGACCCACGTCGCCCACGGAGTGACACGTTACTTCGCAGTGAGGGACGGATTTAGTTCTAAAATGGAAAACTATAAATCCTTCAGAAGACGACACAGAAGAAAAGTCCCGAGGCCTCAACGTGGGTGAAGGGCTCTTACCCGCG
>NW_027954585.1:0-213 GCF_054177405.1 Leptonychotes weddellii
TTTGTTATTTATTATTATTATTTTTAAAGATTTTATTTATGTATTTCGGACAGAGAAAGTGAGTGAGAGAGAGAGAGTGAGTGTGCGCGCACGAGTTCGGGGGAGGAGCAGAGAGAGAAGCAGACTCCCCGCTGAGTAGGGAGCCTGATTGGGATTTGGTCCCAGGACCCTGGGATCATGACCTGAGCCGAAGGCAGACGCTTAACCGACTGA
>NW_027954586.1:0-213 GCF_054177405.1 Leptonychotes weddellii
TACTGGGTATTTATTCTTTTTTTTTTTTTTTTAAGATTTTATTTATTTATTTGAGAGAGAGAGAATGAGAGAGAGCGAGTACATGAGAGGGGGGAGGGTCAGAGGGAGAAGCAGACTCCCCGCCGAGCAGGGAGCCCGATGCGGGACTCGATCCAGGGACTCCAGGATCATGACCTGAGCCGAAGGCAGTTGCTTAACCAACTGAGCCACCCA
>NW_027954587.1:0-213 GCF_054177405.1 Leptonychotes weddellii
ACCTGAACTTGGTTAGACCATTTCTGTTGGAGTCATGCTGCATGGCGGAAAGTGCTCTAAATCAGAGGTCAAAGTGACAGGAATCCTAATCTCAGCTCTGTTTCAAAGCATACTAGATGATCTGGACAAACCATTTAAATTCTACACTCTCAGTTAAATCAAGCAGATTCGTTATTCCTGCCTCCTGAAGAGATGTCAAGTTGACATTAAATA
>NW_027954588.1:0-213 GCF_054177405.1 Leptonychotes weddellii
GAGGAACTTCTGGAAAAGACGGTGAAGAACTGCTTGGCCCTGGCCGACGATAAGAAGCTCAAGTCCATCGCGTTCCCATCCATTGGCAGTGGCAGGTAAGGACACACGGCTTGTGATGTCATTACCAGATGTACTGATCTGCATATGTGGCCCATAATCGTGGAGCTCTGGCTGGTACGAGGTCCGCTGAGGCTGTCCTCAGGCCACCTGATG
>NW_027954589.1:0-1213 GCF_054177405.1 Leptonychotes weddellii
TCACCAGAGCACATACCCTCCCCAGTGTCTATCACCCAGTCACCCCATCCCTCCCACCCCACCCCCCACTCCAGCAACCCTCAGTTTGTTTCCTGCGATTAAGAATTCCTCATATCAGTGAGATCATATGATACATGTCTTTCTTTAGAGTGGTTGCATTTCAAACAGGACCGAGTTTCCCTGCTCACTGAGCATGCTGCGTGGGTAAGTTCCTTCCCCTCTGAACGTGGACCTCTCCACATGCGTATGGGGTGTAACAATGCCTGTCTCATAAGGCCATCGTAAGACTGAGAAAATGTCACTGCAAGCACTTCAAACACAGTCTGACACGTGGTTAGTGCGAAATGCCGGATTACTACTGTAGCTTTAAAACAGCGAGAAAATTTAAAATTGGAATGTGAACGTAGATTTGGCATACATCAAGGCTCTCCTCACACCGCGGTACCAACAGTCCCTGTCCTTGACGCTGCGTTGATTTCTGTCTCATATTAATTTTCTCCTTTCTGCATTAGCTAATATTATCACAACCAGAGTAGAATTTATATGTAAATTTCACTTTAATAAAATATAACAGTATTATCTGATAAAACTGTGTTCTTAATATGAAATGTATACCTGTGGTCAGGATCAGTAAAGGTCTGTCATCTCCTCTTCCCTTCAGATAAACTTATCCTGTATACAATTTGCACAACATTTAGCCCTAAAATCCTGTGATCTGAAGTACTTTTTAAAAATATATTTGGAAAAGTTTGTTACCACGGAATCTAAAAGCATCATGTTTTTATTTTTCCTTACTCATCTCCAACCCTGTCTACACTTTATACAAGTCACACACACACACAAAGTTGATTCATTGATTCATCCAGCCAGCCAGCCAGCCAGCAATTATTATTTATTTTTTTTTTTTGGTAATCATTAGTCAGCCAACAAATTTTATTAACAGCAAACTGCTCATTCAAAAGTGATCATGGAACTCAAAATACAGAGCAAGAAGGATGAAAAACATCTCGTTGGCCAAGAGATTGTTTTAATTCTGACTATATGAAACAAACTTTTCATTTTTAGGAAAGGTTAAGTGTAACTTCAGTAGACAGCAATACAGAAAGATTTTGTTACATGGACTAGTTTCCTTAGTCAATTGCTCCTAGCTGTCTCCACCGGGATAGATGCATTTACAGAACTGGCTGTGCTTGAGCCTTCTTTGCAAGCAGCT
>NW_027954590.1:0-213 GCF_054177405.1 Leptonychotes weddellii
TGAGCACCTACCCGGTGCCTGGACAAGTTAGTAAGTGCTACACTCTCTAGAATCCTTACAAAGCAGATATGGATCCTATTTCACATAAGAGACGTTGAGCACTTGTCCAAGCTTAGTAACAATGGTGGCTGGCTGCTGACATTAAATAAAGGCACCTGGGTGCCCAGCCCAACCTCTTCTCTGCCTGCCTCACACACCGACTATGTACACCCA
>NW_027954591.1:0-213 GCF_054177405.1 Leptonychotes weddellii
AGAGTTGCCTGTAAAATATTGTGGCTGGTGTCACATCTCCATTGTAGGGACAGACTTGCCAAGCAGGTAACCACTGGACAGGGTGGTTAACTGGACCACCCTGTGACTGGACAGGGCTGGGAAACACCAATACTAGCTCTTACTCTGATTCCTAGTTTCCTAGGCCCACAATGTCTGCTCATTCCCCTTCATTTAACATCGAGTTTCCCCAAA
>NW_027954592.1:0-213 GCF_054177405.1 Leptonychotes weddellii
AGTTGACGTATAGATGCCCAATAAATATGTTGAGTGAATGTTCTCTACTTTTGCTAACGAACGAACTCATGAATTTTGTAATCTGTACAGTGTAGGCTTGTGAGTTATTTTGAATTCCCTGAGTTGTAGTTTAGGAAGTGAGGCTCTGAGCAAGTAAGAGTCTTAAGACACCTGACAAGATAAGGATCGAACCCCAGAACGAAAATTCCATGA
>NW_027954593.1:0-213 GCF_054177405.1 Leptonychotes weddellii
CCCTTCCTACGATCTTTTTTTTTTAACATATAATTTTTTTTTCTCCTGTTTTCTCTTTATTCCAAAACGGATTAATTAACATATAATGTTTTAATAAATGCTATATACTTTTGAGAAGAGAGAGATAAAAATTGGCTAGTCACATGACAAAATTTTCATCTAGATGGGATACATATCATGTTAGCTCACATTTTATTGGTAAAATAAAATCAA
>NW_027954594.1:0-213 GCF_054177405.1 Leptonychotes weddellii
TTTGGTGTGTGTGTGGGGGGGGTGTTGTTAGCTTTTGAGTTTTTTAGATTCCACATATGAGGGAGATGATATAGCGTTTGTCTTTCTCTAACTTATTTTCCTCGGCATAATGCCTTCAGTGTACTTCCATGTTGTCACAAATGGCAAGATTTCCTTCTTTTTATGGCTGCATAATATTCCTCCATGTCTCGTGTGAGTGCGTGTGTGTGTGTG
>NW_027954595.1:0-213 GCF_054177405.1 Leptonychotes weddellii
AAAGCCATGCCCCCGGGGACCCCTAAGTCCATCTTCTCCCTCCCAACCACAATCTAGGTTTGCTCCTCACTGCATGGGGCTCCCCTCGGCCCCTCTACCTCTGCTGCCTCACCAAAGCCACCTGGCCACCTCCCCAGCCACCTCCCGGGAAAGAGAAGCCTCAGTAAATCCCAGCCTTCAATGAGGAGGGGCCAAGATCTGTCCTGAGAAGCG
>NW_027954596.1:0-213 GCF_054177405.1 Leptonychotes weddellii
GGCAGGCCCCTCCCCCAGAAGACAGGCTGGGAAAACAAGAGGCCAGCAACCCTAAGGTCCCAAGAAAACAGGTGCATCTTGCTTGGGTTCTGGTCAATAATTTGGACTCTATACATTCCCTCAAACACCCATCAACAGAATGACTAGGAGGAGGAGCCCCCAAAATAGAAAAGACTCAGAGATTATGACTTATGCTGCAGATTTACAAATGGA
>NW_027954597.1:0-213 GCF_054177405.1 Leptonychotes weddellii
ATACTCAAAATATCCACCTTTATTGGAAAAATAGAGTTGGATTTTTTTTAATTAAATGAAAGAAATGACTAAGCTGATTATTTTAAAAGGACAAAGAGTATGTTACAGGAGAATATTATACAAGTCTATGATGGGTTGGTTATAGGGATTTAAGGAATGGGATATGAAGCAGGGGAGAAGTTAAGGGAAAGCAATGAGAGACTGAACATAAAT
>NW_027954598.1:0-213 GCF_054177405.1 Leptonychotes weddellii
CTGTATTTTCATTGTTGTACATAATCCTGCCGTGAACACGGGGTGCATATACCTGTTTCAGTTAGTGTTTTCATTTTCTTCAGATAAATACTCAGAAAGGGAATTGCTGGATCCTATGGTAGTTCTCTTTTTAATTTTTTTGAGGCACTTCTGTACTGTTTTCCATAGTGGCTGCACCAATTTGTACTCCCAGCAACAATGTACAAGAGTTTT
>NW_027954599.1:0-213 GCF_054177405.1 Leptonychotes weddellii
TCTCGTCTGCTCCGGGCCAGGAGCTCAGAATGCACCTGGGCACAACCCACAAGTGGGGCCGCGGGCACGCCCCGCGGGTGGACCTTTGACTGAACCGTGCTCCCCCCGTCCTTCACCCCCCTTCTCCAGAGGTGGCGCCCCTCCCCCCTTGAGTCAAGCAGCTCATCTCCTGCACAGGTGGCCACGCAGGTGAGGACCCGTTTCTTGGGCCTC
>NW_027954600.1:0-1213 GCF_054177405.1 Leptonychotes weddellii
GTAGACGAACCATGAGAGACGATGGACTCTGAAAAACAAACAGGGTTCTAGAGGGGAGGGTGGTGGGAGGATGGGTTAGCCTGGTGGTGGGTATTGAGGAGGGCACATTCTGCATGGAGCACTGGGTGTTATGCACAAACAATGAATCATGGAACACTTCATCTAAAACTAATGATGTAATGTATGGGGATTAACATAAGAATAATAAAAAAAAAAAAGTACATGGTGAACCGGGCACCTAGGTGTCTCAGTTAAGCGTCCAACTCTATCTCAGCTCAAGTCTTTATCTCGGGGTCATGAGTTCACGCCCCAGTACATGGTGAAGCCAACAGCAGAGAACAGAGTTTTGAGGAAAGTCCCGGAGGACGGAAAAACACTGAAATGGGTGGAGTTTAGTTCTGGATTGTGTCTAAACAGGGGATTTGAGAAAGTCATCCAATCTCACTAGGTCAGTTTTCTCATATGTTCAGTTAAAAAGCTGGTCTAATCCAGTGACAACCATGTTCTACTCATAAGACTGGCCCTGAATCCAACTCCTCGAGTTGATCTTGGGGAGAAGCCACAGGATCAAACAACTTACAAAGTTCTTTCTGATTCAAAAATTACCAGTATGTTTCCTAAGATAAGTTCTATTAGAATTACTAAATCAAGGAATATCTCAGGTCACCTTGATGACAACAAAATACAATAAATTGCCCCCCCCCAAAAAAGGAATGAAAGTGTACAGTGGTGCTGATCCTGGATACATTATCTTGATAAATGGTATCTCCATTCATCCAACCACCAAGTCCACAAATCTGGGAATCATTCCAATCCTTTTCCTTTCTCTCTTTCCTTTTTCTTTATTGCCACTAAGCCCTCATGGGGACTCAGGGTCCAACTCATGAAAATTCTACCATTTATCTCTAAAACCTGCTCTGCCCCCAAACCAAATAGCTACTGTCCAATTCCTCCTGCCTCCAGTGTTAGAATCTACTTCCTTCTCTGTACTATTGAGTGAGTGAGAGAGAGATCTTTTTTTTTTTAATTTTTTTATTGTTATGTTAATCCCCATACATTACATCATTAGTTTTAGATGTAGTGTTCCATGATTCATTGTTTGTGCATAACACCCAGTGCTCCATGCAGAACGTGCCCTCCTCAATACCCATCACCAGGCTAACCCATCCTCCCACCCCCCTCCCCTCTAGAACCCTCAGTTTGTTTTTCAGAG
>NW_027954601.1:0-213 GCF_054177405.1 Leptonychotes weddellii
GAATACTAGCTCCTTTGCCATTGGGTGGAATAACTCTTAGGTATGTGTTCTAGATTGGCTTCCAGAGCTTCCAGTGGCAGTAAGCTCCAGTTGTCCATAATGGTAACTTGGTAACGGACTTGATGATAAATCCTTAATTGGCTGCTTTGCCTTTCCTGTTTCATTTACTTATGTCTTTACTGGTGTTTCTTTCACCTCTATTATTTATTTATT
>NW_027954602.1:0-213 GCF_054177405.1 Leptonychotes weddellii
CTTTAAAAAAAAAAAACAACAACAAAAAATAAAAGTGTAACTAGAAACAAAGGCATTTCTGTATGAAGTCAAAGAGCGTCATCCAGTTGGATTACGTTCTGAGAAACTATGTAATATGGTGAGGGAATCTGGAAAACTCTGACTTTTTTGATTTGAGAAATAGCTCATCTCCAAGTATTTTCTCCGTAGGTTACTATGCTTCAGTCACCCGGT
>NW_027954603.1:0-213 GCF_054177405.1 Leptonychotes weddellii
CCCTCCATCAGGTCAGCCCCCCTCCTTTGGTCCTTCATGTCACCCCTCTTTATGCCTCCCTGAGGACCAATGTGCAAGCATTCTGGACATTTCTGTGGGCATGGCCCCAGTGATCCAGAGCCACGTCCAGAATTGCCATGAGGCGCTGCAGATGAGGGACCGCCCTGGGCTTGAGATGCTGCTGGAGGAACAGCAGGCCAGTCTACTTGCTCC
>NW_027954604.1:0-213 GCF_054177405.1 Leptonychotes weddellii
TATCAGAATTTTTTGGATTGTCACAGGTTAAAATGGCTCATGTATTATGTAGCATGATCTCAGTGTGTACACTTACAAAAAGTTTAAGAAAAGGAATAAAGACTAACCTTAGTTCAGGTTATGTTTCACCATCAAATAAGTTTGCTGAAAACTTCTGTTAAAACTCTTTGTCTTTACTCCAAATGGTTGAAAGACCTCAGTGTGAGACAGGAG
>NW_027954605.1:0-213 GCF_054177405.1 Leptonychotes weddellii
TCCAGTATCCCAGTGGCTTTCCACCTTTTATGGGCCAACACGCCGGAGGAGGGAGGCAACAAGAGGATGAAAATATTCAGAGGGCTCAGTTGAGTGGTTCACCTGGAAAATGGTCTCAAAAATGCATCAAAAGGTAGCTTTTTGCAGTGAGTTTTCCTACATCATTTATACCACCCATACACCGTGCATATTCTTGCACATAAGGGCAATACA
>NW_027954606.1:0-213 GCF_054177405.1 Leptonychotes weddellii
GAAGAAGAGATGTCAAAAAAAAAAAAAAAATACACCTAGATGTATCATTTTCAAATTACAGAAAATCAAAGATGAACTCCTGAAAGAAGCCAAGGAGTGGGGGGAACACCCTAACTACAATGGAGCAAAGATAAGAATTTCATCTGACTTATCTTCAGAAACCATGCAAGGAAGAAGAGAATGTAGTAAAACATTTAAAATGTTGGGAAATAA
>NW_027954607.1:0-213 GCF_054177405.1 Leptonychotes weddellii
GAGTTCCAGAAAGTAGCTCTGGGGCCCAATGGGTGGGGGGCAGAGGTCCTCCATCATTCCTTACACACAGCAGTTGGCCCCCAAGAGAGCAAGAACTAGACCACATCAGGGGCCCATGACCCCATGAGCCTGACATTCTATTTCTGGGTCTGACCCATTATGAATTCTGCTGTCCAAAATCACAATGAAGTGAAGTGCCATAGATTATGGAAT
>NW_027954608.1:0-213 GCF_054177405.1 Leptonychotes weddellii
TCCCATCATCCCAGGGAAGGCTTGCCCATGTTTCTGCCAGATCATTCTCTCTCCTTCACCTGTGTTCACAATGCCCAGCGACCCCAACCACATGCTGAGGAAGAAAACCACTCTTCAGCAGACTTTACTAGGACCCTCTGACCTACTAGCAGTATTACCATGATACTCTGCATTCCCTTCCTAAATGTGATCCAGATCTCCACCCTGGTCCAC
>NW_027954609.1:0-213 GCF_054177405.1 Leptonychotes weddellii
CTTTGCTAAGGACGTAGGACCTCCCGTCACCTTTCTGATACCCCAGTCGCAGTGGTCTATGAATTTCTGCAGCACTAGAATGTACAGCCCACACTGGCCTGATCCACTAGCTATATCTGTGTTTGCAAACATGCGTGCACACGCATATAAGGTATGTGGTCTCAAGCCCTAAGAGAAGGAATTGAAGCACTTAAGTCCTTGGGTCTTCCATGG
>NW_027954610.1:0-213 GCF_054177405.1 Leptonychotes weddellii
CCAGAGCACCGGTGCCCATGCCTTTGCTGGAGGAGGCTCTGGAGACATGGATTTTCGGAGGATGAAGGACGGGGGAGGCAGTGGCTCGGGGTGTCTGTGGGCTTCCCCTGAGCAGGGATCAGGGAGGAAGCAGCAGGTGTGTAACCCGTCAGACCCCAACACCAACCCCACAGCTCAGCAGCCTGCCCCCTCCTAGCCTTGGTTTTCCTATCT
>NW_027954611.1:0-12468 GCF_054177405.1 Leptonychotes weddellii
GGCGGGGGGGAGGGATGAGCGGAGGGCACATGCTGGTGTGAATGGGGCAGTGGGGAGGGATGAGCGGAGCGCACATGCTGGTGTGAATGGGGTGGGGGGGAGGGATGAGGGCACAGGCTGGCGTGAATGGGGTGGGGGGGAGGGATGAGCAGAGGGCACATGCTGGTGTGAATGGGGCAGTGGAGAGAGATGAGCGGAGGGCACATGCTGGTGTGAATGGGGCAGTAGGGAGGGATGAGCAGAGGGTACATGCTGGTGTGAATGGGGCGGGGGGAGCGATGAGCTGAGGAGTCGGAGGGGAAGTGAAGCTTTATTTTCAGAGTTTCCTGAGGGCTCACTGAAATTAAAGCAGGGTCGTGGGGTTGAGGGAGGCTTGACCCGGAGCTGGTAGGTATACCATGGTTCTGCCCTTACTAGCCATGTGACCTTGGGCAAGTGACCGCCCACTGGTCCCTCAGCATGAGCCTAAAACTGGGGGCTCTCCAGCCACTGAGCTGGCATGCCGTGGGGCCGTGGGAGCAGAGGAGGTTGGTAAATCTGCACAGGGCAGGAATGCAGCTGTGCAAACAGCCCCGCGGACCGTGCCACTCCCTTGCTCTCCTCACTAGTGACCTGGATGAGGAGAAGGGGCCTCGGCAGAGGACACACAGGTAGCAGCCCCTACCTGAGGCCCAGTCTTTGATCCCCACCACACCTTGGCCTCAAGAATCCTCTGCCCCCAAAGCAGTCCCCTTTCAGCTTCAGAAACCCAGCCTCTGTCTCTTTTCTCCCTCTCCTGATCCCTCCCACCTACCCCCAAAATAAAGGAACCAAAGGCAGACACAAATGTGAATCTTAAATTATTATTTCTTCCTGTCGCTTACACCCAAGGTGGGGGCAGGGGAAGAGGAGGGGAAGAGGAGAGGGGGGCATTGCCTCCCCCCCTAAGGCACTGAGTGGAGAAGCCGCAAGGGGGGAGGGGGGAGGTCACATTGTCCTCACTCTCTGGGGCTAGGCCCCAGGTCTCCCCAGCCCTGAGCTCCCCCATCACCTGAAATGCTAAGATGAGGCCCAGGGCAACCCGACCTCCCCCAACCCCAATATATTACATCATTACTTTTTAAATAGATACAGGGACTGGTCCCGCTACCCCCTCCCTGTGACACCCCCCTCACTATTGGGGGTACCTGGGCAGCTGTGCAAATGGGCATGAGGGCGCATGGGAGGAAGGAGAGCACCGGGCCCCTTAACCTGCCCCTTTTAAGGAGGGGGAGGGGCCGCCAGGCCAGGGAGGGGAAATAGTGCAAGGCAGAGCCCAGGCCGCAACGGGGGGGCCAGCACCCAGCGAGGGAGGGGGGCAGATACCCCCACCCCCAGCAGAATTGGGTAGTTAAAAATCTGAAACTAGATTTCAACAAGACCAACAGAAGAGGCTATGTACAGAACCGGGGTGGACTCAATCCTAAAGGAAGAGCGAGGGGATTACTCTCCGCAACCCAACGGACGGCCCGGCCGGCAAGGGACCCCCCCCCATCTCCCCGCCCCTTCCGCGCTTTCCCGGTGGAGCGCTCGCTGCCCCGGCGCCCGCGGCTCGCTGGAGCGGCCGCCAGGGGGCGCCCGCCCGCGCGCTCCGCGGGCCCGCAGCCCCTCACCTCGTCCCCCAGCCCGCGCCGCGCCGCGCCAGCCCGGGGGCGGCGTGAGTCAGGGGCGGCCCGAGTCAGGGGCGGCCCGGCGGCGGCTCCGGCTCGCACCTGGGCGGGAGGAGGAGAGGAGGGTAGGAGCCACCCGGCCCGCCCTGCCCTCTGGCCCCGGGGAGGGAGCGGCGGGAACAAGACATTCCCTGCCCGGGGACGCGGGAGGGGAGGGCAGGGCCGGGGCGGAGAGCCGAGCGGAGCGGGCCCCTCCCGCTGCCCCCAGGGGCGGGCGAGCCACTCCGGCCACCCCGCCCCCTTCTCCTCCAGGACCCCGTGACTCAGCGCTCGGAGCCTGGCGGGGGGTGGGTGGGGGTGGGGTGGGGTGGGGGTGGGGGTAGGGGTGGGGGGGGGCGCGAGGATGGCTCCTTCCAGCAGGCCCAGTCCCCCAGGCTTTCCAGCTTCTACCTCGCTCTCCCCCACCTACCCTTCCTTTGCCGCCCCCCTTTGCATAATTCACTGCCAGGAAAAGGGAACAGAAAGCAGGAAGGAGGGGTCTCAGAAGGGAAGGGAGGGGCTGTCCACCCCCCGGACACAGCCAAACCCCTGGGGGCATGGGGGGCGGGGCGAGGCTTTGGTCCCAAGCCCCTCACCCCCTAGAAACCCGCATAGCCGAAGAGGGACCCCACAAATCAGAAATACATTATTGCTTCTACTCCCCAGGAGCAGCCGGGGACAGGGACCCCACCTTTACAACAAACAGAGCTGTAAATAGAGACATACTATCATGTATCACTCCTTGGGAGATCACCCCAATCTGGGGAGCCTCGAACCCCAAACCTTCTCAGCTTGGAACTGGAATGAGGGCTCTGGGGGGAGGGGGCGGACTGCTGAAGCCAGGGAGGCCCAGCGCCCTGACCCCAGCTCTGCCTGTCCCGCGGACTCCCACCGCTTGGCGTGGGCGCCCGGCCTCGCGCCGCTCCAGCCCGGCCCCTAGGCCTCTAAGAGGACTCCATGGCACCCTCAGCCTGAGGCGTCCTGGGCGCTCCCTCCTCCTCGTCGTCATCAGGGGGCCCCAGGGTGGACACCGGGGGCCCAGTAGGGGCTGACTGCTCCCAGAATCGGGCCAGAGAGAGGCGGAAGGTGTCCAAGTGGCCGTTGGAGAGGTCGAGGCCAGCAGGGGACGGCGTGGCGGCAGAGGGCGGCGGGTAGTGGGGTGGTGCATCGTCCTTGCGGCGCCGCCGGGTGCGCACCTCCAGGCAGTTCTGGCCCTTGAGGTGGCGCTGCAGGTGGTCCTCCTTGGCGAAAGCCTTGTGGCACAGGTGGCACTCGTAGGGCCGGTCGCCCGTGTGCAGGTGCATGTGGTTCTTGAGGTCATAGCTGTGCAGGAAGCGGGCTGGGCAGTGCGGGCACGAGTAGGGTCGCTCTCCTGTGTGCTTCCGCATGTGGATCTTCAGCTTGTCGTTCCTGGCCGCGCAGGGGGTGGGGCACAGGAGCCCGTCAGGCCCGGGACCGCCCCACTCCCACCGGGACCACCACCCCACCCCCCGCCCCCGCCAGGCTCCCGGCCCTCGTGGACTTCCCCCGCTTAGGTGGGCCCAGCCTCCAACCCCAAAGCTTTCCTGCGCCAAACCCACCTCCCTCGCCTTTCTTTCTCCCGGGCCTCCCAATTTTGGTGTCTCTGGGAACCTCCACACCCTCAGTTCTTCCAGGACCACCTGCCTCCCTCCCCACCGACCTGGCCCCTACTGGGTCCCTTCCCCCCCTGCCCCCCCCCCCACTCACCGGGTGAAGCGGACTCCGCAGACTTCACAGGCGAAGGGCTTCTCACCCGTGTGGGTCCTCATGTGGCGTGGCAGTTTGCCTGCCCCGTGGATGATCTTGTGGCAGACCGGGCACTCCTGGGGCATCTGGGAGCGGCGCTTGCGCACCAGCTTGTCCTGGCCGTCCAGGCCTGGTGCCAGAGCATCCTGGTGCAGCGAACTCAGGTAGGCCATCAGGTCGGGATCAATGGCGTCCTCGTCTGAGCCCAGCTCCTCTGGGGATAGTGGGGGCCCACCTCCCTGCGCCATCCCGTAGGCAGAAGGGTACACCAGCTCCTCTTCTTCTTCCTCACCCTCGTAGGGCTCGTAAGTCAGGGGCCCCTCGGGGGGTGAAGCAGTCCCCGCTGGAGGGCTGTAGCTGTCCCCCAGCCCGCTGCCCGCTCCGCTGCCCACTCTGGCCGCAACGTCCTCCTCCTCGTAGGTCAAGGGATGGGCAGGCACCGTGGGCGCCTCGGGCACTAAGTGGTTCGCCCGGGCCCCCTTGGTCTGCAGGAAAGCTTTTCGGGGCTTGCGGCTGCGGCGGGCGACCGGCCGAGGGGGCGGCGGGGGCGGGGGCGGGGGCGGGAGGGGCCCCTGGGGCGGGCTGTCTTCTCCGTTGGGAACTCGGGAGGCCGAGGCCGTGGCCGTGGCGAAGGCCTCCAGGTACTGGCGGGCTCGCTCACAGTCGTCCTCGTCGGGGCTGGGAGCCTCCAGGCCGCTGCCCTGCAGGATCTCCATGCAGGCGGCGATGACGCACGGGATCTCCAGCAGCCGCGCGGCCTGCAGCACGGCGGGCATGTTGGCGCTGCTGGTGGTCAGCGTGGCCGTGTAGGCGAACTCCAGCAGGGCGCCCAGCGCCTCGGGCCCCACGAAGTCCAGCTCGCACACGCCGGCGCCCCCCGCGGCCGCCCCGCCGCCCCCCGCCCCCACCACCGCCCCGCCGCCCCCCTCGGTGAAGAGCTTCTTGAAGTAGTGGCTGCAGGCGGCCAGCACCGCCCGATGGGTGCGGTATTCCAGGCCCTGCGTCCGGATGGTGAGGTCGCAGAGGTGGCCCAGCTGCCGCTGCTCATTGAGGCAGCTCAGGAGCTCACTGCTGTGGTCTGGGAATGGGATCCCGATGAGGTCGTCCTCAGGGCTCCCCATCTTCTCCTGCAGGGTGGAGAAGAGGGACAGGTGAAGGGCGCTCAGCTCTGTGCGGGGCGCCGGCATCGGCCCACACTTCCTGACCCAGGAGGCTCTCCTAAGGGCTTTACACCCAGGTGATCTTCCAGAACCTTCTGAAGGACTGATTAGCGGCCGTCTCACAGACAGGGAAGCCAGGGCGCAGACAGGGGCAGCGACTTTGCAAGTGAGGTGCAGAATGGCGTTCAAACCCAGGCCGTGGGCCCCCGGTCACGTTCCCACCTGCTCTGCACAGTCCCGCCTGCCTCTGGAGCCCCGACTTGCTGAGCCTTTGCTGGAGGCCCGCCCGCTTCGCCCGCCCCACTCCCCATGCCTTGGGAGGGATACTGGGGTCCTGGCCCAGGCTTCACCAAGGACTCAGGGCTCAATCATCTGAGAACTGGGGTGACAGCCTCTGACGGAGCCTCCCCACAGCTAGAGAGGCCAAGGACAGGGTTGGGATTACACTGGACCAAGGCATGCTCTGGGCCTGGCCAGGTACTTTAACCCAAGTTACCCCCACAAAGGGCTTGGTGCTCTGTAAAAGGCTATGCAAACTCACCAGGCAGCTTCGCAGCACCTTCACCTTCACCCTCCTGCTCCTCCCCTCCCCCACCTACTAAAAGTTCATCTCCCCTTTTAGATTCCACCCCCCCCCAGGCCAAAAGGGAAACACAGCTCCCAGCATCCCTCCCCCCACATCCTCCCCTCCCCCAGGGGGCCAAGGAGCAGCCACCCTTTGCTGGGGTGTCGTGGGCTGGCTCGGGTGCTTCCTGCCCCACACAGATAAGCATCGTCCCGTCCCCGCCCCCTCCCCCCACTGCCAATAGAGGCCAAGTTGCAATCCCACCCCTCCCCACTGCAGCTACCACCAGCACCTCTCCCTCCCTATTCGTGGCCAGTCGGGAGAGGGCCCCTCTCCAGCAGGTTGTCTTGTACCCGCTGTGCTCTCCCCTCCAAGGCAGAAGCTGCAGCCCCCCCAAGGCTGGTGGAGGGGCAGGAGGGCGGTAGGTGGGCCTGGCCTGGAAGTGGGGAGGGCTGCTTGAGTCCTGGGTCTGCTGCTGGATGACCTTGGGCCAGTCCCTTCTGTCTGTGCATCCTTTTCCTCAGCTGTACAAGGAGTGGGTGGGAGTAGAGGTCCCAAGAGCTCAGCCCTCCGGCCCTGACAATGGGTGTGGGTCTGAAGCGAGTGGAGACAGAGTTGGGGCCTGGAAAGAGCAGGGCTCTGGAGTCAGCCGGGCTTGAGTCTGAACGCTCCCTCTGTGGCTGACTAGCTCGGTGACTTGAAACACATGAGCTGGTCTCTGAGCCTCCTTCCTAGTCTATGGTACGGGATCATTCCACTGGACCTGTAGGCTTGTAGGCTTGCAGTGGCGGGTACATGAGACCACGTGTGGGGGCCCAATAAACATTCTGGCCTTGGGAGGGAGAAACAAGGCCTCGCCCAGGGGCAGATTCCACTACACAAATGGCCTCTGCTGGGAAACTGCTTGGGTCTCCCTCCCTCAAATCACCCCAAAGAATCAGGTTACTACTAGCTACATGACCTTGGATCAGTCACTTCCTTTCCCCAGGAGGCCGGTTTCCTCCTCTGTAATATTAAAGGCTGACCTACATGGTTCTTAGGGCGGGTCCCGCTGACCCCGGTCAGGGTCTTCTTCACTACTCCCAACAGCCACTCAGTCTGCAGACGTTGAGGGAAAAGGTTTTTTCAGGGAGCTGGGGGAGTCAAGGGCCACAGATTTCCCCTTTAGAGCACAAGAACCGCATTGTCTCTGCCTGCCTCCCAGCCTGTCACCTTCACCGTGACGCCGGGACTCCTGCAATGGGCGCCCTCCGGAAGCAGCACCCACGTGTCTCCCCTTTCCTGGACAGACACCCAGATGCCCTCAGCAGGCCCCCTGCTCCCACCTGGAGTCCCCATATCGCTTCCCCGCCTGGGAGCAATCCCAGTTCCCTTTGGTTCTCCGGCCCGCACTTGACAAACAGAGCAAGTGGCAAATGGCCCCAGGACTTAGGAACAAACAAAAAGCGGGTGGGCAGCAGCAGCAGTGGGCACCCTCCTGGGCCCAGGCAGATCCTGTCCCTCCTGAGGGGGATGGGTGGGGCTGTCCTCGCTGTCCATTGGCCTGGAGCTGGGCACCCGCAGGCACGTGGCTTGCCCCATCCCTCTCCCTCCTTCCCTCCCCACCCCACCCATTCCTGCTGCTAAGCCCGCCTTCTTTCTCCCACCCCAGGGCTGGTCTCCGCGGCAACTTGGCGTGGCAGGGTGCTGATTGGCTGACCCTGCTGTCAGGTCACAGGCTCAGGCTGGTTCACCACGCAACTCACACAGGGCGCTTGGGCAAGGGTGGGTGTTTAACCCCTTAGGCCCAACTCCAATGCCCATGGCCACGAGGTAGCAACGAAGGAGGGGAGAGGCAGAGGGCACACGTAGGAAGGGGAGGTGTTCTTAAGGTTCTCTAGCTTCTGGAAAACTCCCCCAGCCCTTACCCAGGGCTCTGGCGCCCATGCCAACTTAGGTGCCACATGGAACGATGCTGGTGCCAACCAGGCTAAGGGGACACTCCTAGCCCCATCATCCGCCAGTGCCAGGATGCGCACCCCTCCTTGGGCACCCTTCCCACATCTGCATCCCAAAGAGCCCAGCCCCCTGACGCCCCATGAGGGCGGCCCATCCCCACCCAGCCTGGCATGCCCCCTCTTGCTAAGGCCTTGTGGGCATGGGTGTGTGTGGTGGTTGGGGGGGCAGCTGTGCCAGGGAACCAGGCAAGGTCTGTTTGGTCTGTTTGCCTGGTAGGGGGAAGAACTGGGGGCCCCGCCCCATCGCTCCCCCTTTCCCGCCACCCCCCCAGGCTCCCCTCACTGTCAGGCCTGCTAGACCGGCCAAGCAGGTGGGCAGCTCTCTTGAAACTGGGCCCTGAGTCAAGCCTGCCCCATCTTTGGTGGGGGGAAGACTCTGGGACGAGAAAGGTAGGAGGGGGGCAAAGGTAGGAGCCCCTATCCCCTAACCCCTCAGTGCCCTAGGGCACCTGCCGGGGTGTGTCCACCACCAAGAACCAAAAGGTGGAGAACACTGGCCCTGACTTGGAAGGGAAAAGGAGCCTGCAGTCTTTCCAGGTGCTGACCGCAGGCAGTGTCCAGAGCAGGGCTGGGGGTGCCAGGGCCATGACACAGGGATACAGCAGGGATATGGGCCCCCAAGGGGCAGATGAGTGAAGCTGGCCCCCCTTCCCCACACCCTGGGGATTAGGGGAGTGAGGCTTAGTGTGGGGGGCAGCGGGCGGAACCAGGATTAGCGGCCGAGAAAATAGATATGGGGCTGACACAGTCACAGAGACACCCCCCCACACACACCAAAGGCTTCTCCAGGTGCAGCCGCTCGGATGTCCCTATGACATTCTCCTCCATGGCGATGGAGGCCTGGGGCACTTCCCAGTGCCCACCCCCCACTTTGGCTGGCCACCCTCCCTTACTTCTTTCTCCTTTCTGCCCCCCACCCCCACCCCAACTCCAGCCTCAGGTTCTCTTCCTGTTTTTTTGGAACTAAGTTTGCACGCAGCCAGGGCTTTGGCCTGTGGCTGGACCAGGGGGGTGGGGAAGTCGGACAGTGGGTCCAAAGTCCTCAGGGACCCAGGAATCTTAGCTCCCCAATTTCTCCTACCCTTCCCAGGGCCTCTGGAGCCCAGGCACTGGAGTCAGCTGGACTGCCCAGTTGGGAAGGCAGGATGCGGGGCTGAGGAAGTCCCCTGGAGGATGGTATCAGCTTAGAAGGCTAGGCCCCCAGCCAAGGGATGCCCTGGCATGTTCTGGGCCCCTGGGTCCGCACTCCAGCCCCTCCGAGCGAGTGCGTGCCCTGCCCATCCCCCACATGCCGCTTCCCCCCCTCCTAACCTCACCACCCCCAGCACTCACACTTCCTGGGGGCCAGGCGGGGAAGGGAGACCGCAAGCCACGAAGGGGGAAGGAGGCCAGGGGAGTTGGCTGCTTCCCGGTGCTGAGGGGGTTAAGCCTCTCCTCCCTCAAAATCCCCAATTCCTGGTGCTCCCCCAAATGAGGGAGATCTTAGTGCCGCTCCACATTCTCTGTCCTTGACACCTGCCCTAGCCCCGGCACTCTCCCCCCCACCGCAGGCTGCACTGGGGGGTGTGAGGGAAGATGGCAGAGGAGGTAAGGGGGGCAACTCCCTTCCCCAGCCTTCCTCCTTCACCTTTGGGGACCCCTGCCCGGCAGCCACTCTCCACTCCTGGCCCCCATCCTTGGCCTCCTCTTCCCGTCCCCTTGCTTGGCCCACCCTGTGCCCTCTCTGCAAAAAAGCATCTTTTGCTTTTCTTCCTTCAGCCTTGGCCAGCCTCCTGCCTCGTCCGCCCTAGGCATCCGTGGCCCGTGGCCCTTGGCCCCCAGGTGCCGCCTCGCCCTCTCCTTTCTTTTCCCTCAGGTCTCCACTCCAGGCTCTCCCGCTTCCTCCATTCCACCCTGCTCCCAGCATCCATTCTCTTCTCCCCTGGCTGGCGGGTAGAGAGAGGGGCCCGAGGAATCAAGTCGAGGAGCCAGGCCTGCCTTCCAAGGCCTGGTCTTGCCATGGGATGGCCACATTCAGGGCACCCATGCCACCCTTCTGGAAGAAGCACAGGATCGAAATCTGGGGGCCAGTTGGGGAGGATGGGTGGTGGTGGGGCGGGGGCTGGTGCGGAGACAGCGGATGTGGGGTGGGGAGGGGAGGACAACCTAGGCCTCTCTGCCCGTCAGAATTTCCAGCCCTGGAGCTGCTGGGCTTTCCCCAGAGGGTACCCACCCTGGGCCAGGCAACTGTGCATCTGGACAGACCCCGGCCATCAGGGTTCCCAGCGGGATCTGCCTGGGCAATGCCAGCTCCCCTTAGGGCCTGAGGAGACGGCACAAGGTGCCAGGGTCTGCCCTGTGCCCACCCCCTCCCCCCAGCCTAGCGTCTCGGGCTGGGTAACCGAGCCGGCTGGTAACCCCACACCCGCCAAGCCGCGGGCAGAAACCTGAGCCCCCCAGCCCCAGAGGACACCCCAGCCCGATCCCCGGAGCCCGGCTCCCTGCCAGCCTGTCTAACCTCCTGTCCTGGCCCAGCAATCCTTCGGCTCCTATAGGCCCCTTCTGCGCCCCTGTCCTCCTGGGGCCCCTGAGTGCTGAAGCTTCCCGGCACTCCAGCTCCTCGGACCCTCAGCTCCCTCAACCTTCCCGGGGAAGTTTGGACACCCTCTTCCTAGCCTGTTTTTCAGTCCCTCTCTGACCCTTGGCCAATTCTAGGCCTCCAAGCCTCCCCTGGGGCCTAATCTCCCAAGCCAGAGCAGAGCCTACTCACCTGAACGCTGAGGGGCCTTGCCGGCAACTCCTCTTGGCCCCTGGGGGGAGCAGGTTGGAAGGGGTGGGGGAGGGCTGGGCTGGGGGGGGGGAGGTGGGGTGGCTGTTCCCCGCTCCAGCTCCCTCCTTCAAAGGGGCCGCCCACGACCTGGCCCAGCCCCTCCCCCCTGCAGCCTTAACCCTCTGGGTGCTGTCCCCCCTCCCCCCAGCTTGGAGGGAGGGGTTACCAGAGGGCTGGCAGCGTGGGAGAAGGCCTAAAGTCTCTGCCTGTGGTGCCCGAAGCCCCAGCTGTACCCACCCCCGCTCGTCCTTACTCAGTCCTGAAAGGGGAAAAAGGTGAGTGTAGGCAAGGTAGGAGCTGGGACAGTCCAGGAGGACAGAGGTGAGGAGGAGCCTCGGGAGAGGCTGCTGGAGGTGGGACCAGGAGAAGGAAGAAGGGAGGGGAGGGGACAGGAGGCGGCAGTGGCCAGAAGAGGGAGGAGGGGAAACCCTGGACAGACAGTGCCCAGGGCTGACAGGTGCCCAGGTCCCAGCCCCTTAGGGCATGTGGCACCATAGGGGGCCACAGGGAGGCCCTCCAGACCCCAGTGGGCCCCTCGCACCCCTGGGAGCTGACCGAATTCTCCCCACCCTGTACCGGGCTGGGGCCCTCAGGGGCTGGGCAAGGCAGCACCCCGCCCTCCCCATGCCTCACCCCAAACCCACTCACATACCACAGTTCCTTGCCCAGGCGCCAGCCCCTGCCAACCAGGCCAGGGGGCAGCCCTTGTGCCAGCCCCCAATGGCCAGGGGGATCAGGGGGACGGAGCTGGCCTGAGGGGGGTGGACAGATGGGGGGAGCTGTGGGCACCGAAAGAGGAAGGAGCCAGGAGGGGGCATCTGCTGGGAAGCGCCTAGCCCCACCCCTTGCGCAAGCCACCGCCACCCTGGCCGGTTGGGTGGGACCCGCCTGGGCCTGAGGGGCAACTCAGGAGGGCTCTGAGCCCAGAGATGGGTGGGCCACACAGTTGCACTTAAACAACTCCGAGGGTCCCTTATTCCTGGAACAAGGGGTGCCCTAATGCTCCCTAGACACTCGGCCAATCCAAGTCCTCCTGGGTTGGGGAGGACCACTGAAATGCCCCCTAAAACATCCCCTCCCCTTTCCCCCCAACAGCTGCTGGCTCCACGCCGCTGGCCTGCTGCCCCTCACCAGCTCCCGGCCCGGTTGGCACCTACCCACCAGGATGCTGGCAGTCCTGCCCTCCTCTCCCTCCTACCCCCCTGCTCCCAGCGCCCCATGCCAGCTGTGGGCCCGGGGTGGGGGAGGGTCACCCCCGTGCCTTTTGGTGCCAGTCAGGCGGGTTCACTCCCCTCGGTCCTACAGACAAGGCCCAAGACCCCGTTCTCGAGCCGTCTCCTCAAGAGGCAGCGCACAAGTCAGGGCCTACCCGGACAGCCCAGTGAGCACTTACTGAAAGCTCCGTTCCCCAAGGTGGGTGCCAACCTCCCAGCATTCCCTCTGCCTAAGCATTTGCTTGGGCACCAAAGTCCCCGCAATTCCTGAGAGTCCTGGTGCCCGCAGCCTGCAAGGGAGTGGGGTGGGGCTGCTCTCTGCCCTTTGATCCCCATAAAGGGAGCCAACCTGGAGGGCAGGGGGCAGGGAAGGGGTTCATGGGGCCCCTCCATTTTATCCCTGCCAGGGACAGCAGGGCAGGGTGGGGGCATCTCTTGGGTGGGGCTCTAAGGTAAGCATGGTAGCATGTCCCAGCAGAGGAGAGGGAGGTTAATCATGGGTACATGGTATCACGTGGGCACAGGGTGGTGAGAACACGGCGAGGGTGGTGGGGGGGATGCAGAGGGTACCCACGTTCCAGTTCATCCCAATCCTGGCTTTTACTCCCATCTAGCAACGCTTCGACTTCACCAAATTGAGAGCACAAGGACTACAACTCCCAGTATGCACCACAACTGCTCTGCATGTACCTTGGGAGTTGTAGTTCTCAAGAGAAGTCCTGTGTTCTCTTCCCCAGAGCCTTGCTGATGGGGTGGGGAGGGCAGAGCAGAAGGTTTGGTCCCAAGTCTCCTTTCTAGAAGAGGTAAAAAGCTAGGAGGTCCATGGTGGAGGGGAAGAGGACCCCTTCTCCCAGGCAAAGGGGAGGAAAGGAGGAAGGAAGGAGGAGAGGATGTCTGTTGAAAGGGGCATATGGGTGGGGAGGAGTTGGGGGGGGCGGTGGAAACAGGAAGGAAACTGAAGCCAGAGACATGAGGTCGAAAGCAAAGGCCTGGTGGAGCCTCACACCGAAGCCTGGCAGGGACTGGGAAGGCATAAGAGGAATTAGGGATGCCAACTGGTAGCAAATTGGTGTGTTGTTGGGGCCACTGGCTCCATTTGCCTGCCACAAGCCCTCTTTTGCCTGGGGCACCCTCCAGTCCTGGATCCAGCACAGGTATCTGCTGGCTGGAGAACTCTGAAGGCTGACTTGGTTCTGGGATGCTAGCGGGCAGAGGAAGAGGCCGGGGGAGGTCAGGGCCAGGCCTGATGGGGAGTGTGGTGGAGGGAGGTATGCATGGGGTTAGGCCCA
>NW_027954612.1:0-1212 GCF_054177405.1 Leptonychotes weddellii
AAAATTTTGAGATATAATTTCTTCTTTTTTTTTTTTTTTAAAGATTTTATTTGTTTATTTGAGACAGAGAGAATGAGAGACAGAGAGCATGAGAGGGAGGAGGGTGAGAGGGAGAAGCAGACTCCCTGCCGAGCAGGGAGCCCAATGCGGGACTCGATCCCGGGACTCCAGGATCATGACCTGAGCCGAAGGCAGTTGCTTAACCAACTGAGCCACCCAGGCGCCCCGAGATATAGTTTCTTCTAACAGATCAAAATACACCCTAAAATCTCTAGTGTATGGCTTTGTTCTAGTCTCCTGCCTGATCACATTCTCTCCCCCCCCTTTTTTTTAAATCCTCTTCTTTCTTTTTTCAACCAACTTATCTTATAAATTTCTTTAATAAAATCTTTTACTTTTCATCTTTACAGTCATATTCCATCCCTTCGTCATATTAACCCTTATTTTTGTACATATATGTTTTTCTTTAAAATTTTGGGAGGCACTTTCTTCTAACAGACCAAAATACGCCCAAAATCTAGTGTGTGGCACTCACTGATCTATGCACCAGCCTGATCATATTTGATCATATTCTGGTTTTTTGTTTTGTTTTGTTTTTATCTTTTTCTTTTTGCTTTCTTTCCCTGTCTTTTCCCCTGGTTTGTCCTTTCCCCCGGTTTGTCCTTTCTGATTTGTTTAGTATATATTTTCTGGGAACGCCGTTACCCTGTTAGCATTTTGTTCTCTCATTCATCTATTCTCCTCTGGACAAAATGACAAGATGGAAAAAATCACCTCAACAAAAAGAACGAGAGGCAGTACTGACCACCAGGGACCTAATCAATACAGACATTAGTACGATGTCGGAACAAGAGTTCAGAATGATGATTTTAAAGATACTAGCTGGGCTTGAAAAAAGCATGGAAGTTATTAGAGAAACGCTTTCTGGAGAAATAAAAGAACTAAAATCTAACCAAGTCAAAATCAAAAAGGCTATTAATGAGGTGCAATAAAAAATGGGGGTGCTAACTGCTAGGATAAATGAGGCAGAAAAAGAATTAGTGATATAGAAGACCAAATGATGGAAAACAAAGAAGCTGAGAAAAAGAGAGATAAACAACTACTGGATCACGAGGGCAGAATTCGAGACATAAGCGATACCATAAGACGAAAAAATATTAGAATAATTGGGATCCCAGAAGAAGAAGAAAGAGAGAGAGGGGCAGAAGGTAT
>NW_027954613.1:0-213 GCF_054177405.1 Leptonychotes weddellii
GACATTATCCACAAAGGGTATGATCGCTTGACCAGAAAACCCCAGTCTCCGCCAGCCTCTGGGATGAACAGGAGGGTTTCCCAGGGAACCAAGTAGGCTCTGATCCCACAGACCCGCAGCACTGAGCTGGGAAATGCAGTTTTAAAAACCATACAGTTCAGAGTATCAAGAATGTATACAAATATCTGGGAATAAGCCTTACCCAGTTTTCCT
>NW_027954614.1:0-213 GCF_054177405.1 Leptonychotes weddellii
GATGGAGGGAGGTTGGTGGGGGGATGGGCTACATGGGTGATGGGTATTAAAGAGGGCACTTGTTGTGATGAGCAGTTGGTGTTGTACGTAAGTCATGAATCACCAAATTCCACTGTAGAAACCAATATTGCACTCTATGTTAACTAAGTAAAAGTTAAATTAAAAAAGAAAAATTTTTAAATAAAATAAAATAAATAAACTGCATTTTTATTT
>NW_027954615.1:0-213 GCF_054177405.1 Leptonychotes weddellii
ACAAACAACAAAAACAAAGGGTAACTTCTTGGCTTTGAATTCTCCAATTTCACTATTAAAAATCCATAGCATCAAGAGAATAAGAAGATAAGCTACAGATGAGGAGAAATATTTGCAGATAGCATTGCCTAGCACATGGGTAAATAGACGTGACCCTCCCCTGTGTCCGGTTTATTTGGTTCAGGCTAGATCTGGCCATCAGTGGGCCTTTCA
>NW_027954616.1:0-213 GCF_054177405.1 Leptonychotes weddellii
CTGGGTGGCTCAGTTGGTTAAGCGTCTGCCTTTGGCTCAGGTCATGATCCCAGAGTCCTGGGATCAGGTTCCGTGTTGGGCTCCTTGCTCAGCAGGAAGTCTGCTTCTCCTGCTCCCTCTGCCCCTCCCCCCCATGCTTGCGTGCGCACGCGCTCTCTCACTCTTTCTCAAATAAATAAAAAATCTTTTTTTTTTTTTTTAATTTTATTATGT
>NW_027954617.1:0-213 GCF_054177405.1 Leptonychotes weddellii
GAGTGTATGGTGTATGTGTGTGTGTGTGTGGTGTGATGTGTGCACATGTGTGGTGGTGTGTATGTGAGTGAGTGTAACATGCGTGGCATGTACATGTGTGATATGCACAATGTGTGTGGTGTGTGTCAGGCATGTGGCATGTATGCTATGTATCACGTGGTGTGTATATAATATGAGTGTGTCCCTGAGGGTGGGCTGGCAGGCACAGGGAAA
>NW_027954618.1:0-213 GCF_054177405.1 Leptonychotes weddellii
TCTCTGCCTGACGTGTGAGAACACTGAGGCACGGAGAGGTTAAGCAACTTGCCTGATATTACAAAGGTAGCCGGTGCTGAAGCCAAGACATTAACTCACGCCGTTCCAGCCCAGAATCTACCTAATTATCATGGCACAGCGTGTATCTATAAATAGTTTTCACTGACGATGGCATTTGGAAAGAAAGTTAAGTTGTAATGGAATCACAGAGGT
>NW_027954619.1:0-213 GCF_054177405.1 Leptonychotes weddellii
GAGAGAGAGAGAGCGCGCGAGGGAGAGACTGAGGCACCACCACCGGCCAAGTACCTGTCTTTACCCGGCCACCGCGCTGGGCGTGCTTGAGCACCAACGCTCCGAGCTGCTGGGCGCCGGCCCTGCTGCGTGTTCCAGAAAGAGCGAGAGCTGGGTGTGCGCTTCACTGGATTCTTAAAGCAGATCGCCTTCGAGCAGATTCTCCGTCCAAAC
>NW_027954620.1:0-213 GCF_054177405.1 Leptonychotes weddellii
CAGCAATTTCGTATTCACAGGTTACATTCATCTTAGCCAGGACGTGTTTGTATGGGGATTTTTGCTCCTAGGCTTTGTACTGGTGAGTTGTGATTCTGTGCATCTGACCATTTGTCTTCTGATTTGCCCTGTGTCCTTAGTTCTCTAATGGATCTAGGAAGAGTTACCGATTTTCAGTTTGTTCAGTTTTTTTCTTGTGGGATGGAAGTGATG
>NW_027954621.1:0-213 GCF_054177405.1 Leptonychotes weddellii
ACAACTATTCTTTTTGGGGCGCCTGGGTGGCTCAGTCGGTTAAGCGTCTGCCTTCGGCTCAGGTCATGATCCCAGGGTCCTGGGATCGAGCCCCGCATCGGGCTCCCTGCTCCGCGGGAAGCCTGCTTCTCCCTCTCCCACTCCCCCTACTTGTGTTCCCTCTCTCGCTGTGTCTCTCTCTGTCAAATAAATAAATAAAATCTTTAAAAAAAA
>NW_027954622.1:0-213 GCF_054177405.1 Leptonychotes weddellii
GGGGGTATTGAGGAGGGCACGTTCTGCATGGAGCACTGGGTGTTATGCACAAACAATGAATCATGGAACACTTCATCTAGAACTAATGATGTAATGTATGGGGATTAACATAAGAATAAAAAAAAAAAACAATGAATCATGGAACACTCCATCAAAAACTAATGACGTAATGTATGGTGATTAACGTAACAATTAAAAAATTTTTAAAAAAAT
>NW_027954623.1:0-1212 GCF_054177405.1 Leptonychotes weddellii
CCACAGAATAACACAGGCTGGGTGGCTTGAACAACAGAAATGTGCTACCCACAGTTCTGGAGGTGAAGTCCAAGATCAGGGTGTTGACAGACTTGGTGTCTGGTGAAGGCCACTCCCTGCTTCACAAAGGGCTGTCTTCTTGTTGTGTTTCCACGCAAGGGAGGGTCCAGGGAGATCTTGGAAGGGGGGTCTCTCTTCTAAGACACTTATCCCATCAGGAGACCCCCTACCCTCATGACCGAAGGCCCGCCGCCTACTACCATCACCTTGGGGATTAGGCTTGAGCACATGAATTCCAGGGGGGACACAAACATGCAGTCTATAAGTACTCGTCAAGCCACAGTGTCCGTGGTGGTAAAGCGAAGCCAACAATACCATGAAATTCACAGTCCGGGTGCGGATGAAGTGGGAGGTGCCTCACTCAGCACCTGCTTCTAGGTGGGGGCCCCGTAACGGAGTGAATCGCATGCACAACAAACAGCACCCTCCGGGGCCGTACCCCAGGCTTCTGTCCCACTTCCCAGAGCTGACTTACCAGATGGCTATTACAGAACAGCAGCCTTAGCAACCACAGTTTATATTTCACTCAGACACTGTGTCTCTTTTTCACAAGAGGCTGTATTTTTAAAGCCTCTGCTTGGATACAGAAAGGACAGCGGGAGCGTGTTTCCCACTTGGGAAGAAGACGATGGGGAAGGGACGCAGTGCTGAGGGGCCACGGGCCACTGTCTGGGGCCAGCCCACCTCAAAGGCCCCATCTCGTGCACAGTGACCAGAGGGGAGGGGCCACGCAGATAATTTGCTCATTTCCTCCATGACTTCACAGCTTTTTCTTGCTCCCTTCTTGCTGCGCCAAGCACGCCCACTGCAGTTCTTCATCCCTAACTAAACCAGGCTCATGTCCGGTTTCTATCTGGGGTGCTCCTCCTTCCTCAGGCTCCTTCCCCAAACATACCTCCTCCTCTGCACTGGGCCTTAGCTGAGCCCACTGACTGAGCCCAACGCCAACTTGCGGCCAGCTCTGGCCAGTTCCACGTGGCGTGGTGCACGTTCCCCAGGACCACCCTAGTCCTTCCTCCAAGAAAGGCAACAGAGAAAGGGACCATGTCCCAGGCACTCAGGGACAGTGTGAAGGATGAAAAGGATGGGCAGTCACCCTAGGCTTTAAGAGGTGTATTCCAAATATGCACCTGACAGAACAGAAAACTCTGG
>NW_027954624.1:0-213 GCF_054177405.1 Leptonychotes weddellii
GAAGGCAGCCGCTTAACCAACTGAGCCACCCAGGCGCCCTCACTGTTGTCTTATTTTAAGAAATCGCCACAGCCACTCCCCACCTTCAGTAGCCACTACCCTGATCAGTCATCAGCCATCAACTGTAAGGCAAGACCCTACCAACAAAAAGATTATGACTTGTTTAAAGCCATAATCTTTCAACAGATTGATGGCTGTTGAAAGATGGGGGAG
>NW_027954625.1:0-213 GCF_054177405.1 Leptonychotes weddellii
AGTATTCCCCTAGCGCTGGAGTTCTGCCGTTCTCATTGATCGGTAAACTTGGTCTTGGGGGCTGTTCTTGCTGATCTTCTGGGGGAGGGGCCTGTTGCCGTGGTTCCCAAATGTCTTTGCTGGAGGCGGAATTGTCCTGCCCTTGCCGGGGGCAGGCTAAGTAATCGGCTGGGGATTGCTCTCGGGAGCTTTTGTTCCCTGCAAGCTTTCCGT
>NW_027954626.1:0-213 GCF_054177405.1 Leptonychotes weddellii
CTCCCTGCTCGGCAGGGAGCCTGCTTCTGCCTCTGACCCTCCCCCTTCTCATGTGCTCTCTCTCTCTCATTCTCTCTGTCTCAAATAAATAAATAAAATCTTTAAAAAAAAAAAAAAGAATTATTTGTGTTGCTATCAGTTTTCTACAAGTTCACTTTAATTTCTGCAGAGTTGTAAAGATCGGTCAGGTATGTTATAAACTGGGGCTGCCTA
>NW_027954627.1:0-213 GCF_054177405.1 Leptonychotes weddellii
CAGAAGCAAAGTGTGTGTGTGTGTGTGTGTAAAAAGATAAAGCAAAGGGGCGCCTGGGGGGCTCAGTTGGTTAAGCACCTGACTCTTGATTTCAGCTCAGGTCCTGATCTCAGGGTCGAGCCCCGTGTCGGGCTCCGCACTCAGTGGGGAGTCTGCTTGAGATTCTCTCCCTCTGCCTCTGCCCCTCCCCCTCCCAAAAAGAGATAAAGCAGA
>NW_027954628.1:0-213 GCF_054177405.1 Leptonychotes weddellii
AAAAAACAAGACCCATCGATATGCTGTCTGCAAGAGACTCATTTTAGAACCAAAGACACCCCCAGATTGAAAGTGAGGGTTGGAAAACCATTTACCATGCTAATGGACACCAAAAGAAAGCTGGGGTGGCAATCCTTATATCAGATATAGTTCTCCTTTTTGATGGGGTCTTTGTGTGGTTTTGGGATCAGCATAATGCTGGCCTCATAAAAT
>NW_027954629.1:0-213 GCF_054177405.1 Leptonychotes weddellii
ACTGGTCAGAGCACAGTCAATGTTCTGAAAGAATGTGACCACTTAGTTGGATATATATCCATAGATTAAAATTTTAAATACAAAGTTGATTATGTCCCCATTAAGCAGCATTGTGACCTGCATTGTGAACCTTGGAATTGTGGCTGTTCGTAACTGCTTGTTTGCAGGAAAGGTCAGCATAAATAGCTATTTCTAGCAAGGGGAGTTTTGTTT
>NW_027954630.1:0-213 GCF_054177405.1 Leptonychotes weddellii
TTGGCAGACACGGTGGGGGGCAGGGGCTGCGGGCGGCCCCCCAGCGCTGCCAGCGGCACTGCAGAGGGAGCAGGGCAGGAGAGAGAAGGCTAGCACCCTACCCCACCTCAGGGGAAGTCCAAGCCTTGCTCAGGAGACGCACCACCGGGAGATGGGGATGAAACAGAGGCCATACGCAGAGTGAAAGAGGAAGCTCTCATCCCCACTGTAAAA
>NW_027954631.1:0-213 GCF_054177405.1 Leptonychotes weddellii
GACAGTAGTCACACTCCCTGAGCCCTTCCAGACCCTGCTTCAGGCATTGGTCTGAGTGCTTTAAGCAAATTGGCCTTTAGCAGATTAATGCCCATGGGTGGGCTTCCTCGGATAGTGGCTCAGCCACTTAGCACACTGGCTTTGGCTGATGACGCAGGGTGGCCGGAGGAAGGCAGGTGCACGTCTGGGCAGCAGGGGTAACCTGCTCTGTCC
>NW_027954632.1:0-213 GCF_054177405.1 Leptonychotes weddellii
AGATAATGTAGGCAGAGTATATATTAGATAATAATGGTGGATGTTTTTATTTTGATTTACTTCCACTGTATTTGTAATGAAAATAATGGAATAGAAAGGCAAGACGCAGGGGGGGGCGGAGCAAAATGGCAGAGGAGTAGGAGACCTGGATTTCGTCTCCTCTCAGGAATTCAGCTGGATAGGGATCAAACCATTCTGAACACCTACAAACTC
>NW_027954633.1:0-213 GCF_054177405.1 Leptonychotes weddellii
CTGTGAGTTGGCACGGGGAGAAGGCCTGGCTGGGGGGAAGGTGTCTGTCCCAACCCTCCCTGCAGATGCCAGGGAACATCTGATCAGGTCACTGGAGCATGGAGACAGCCTTCCTTAGATTCCCACGGGCGGTTTCCCCCGGCTTGCCTTTGGCTTCCTGAAAGGAACTTGCTATGTCTTCCACTTTATTTATTTTTTTGAAGTATTTTTATT